>NW_027278931.1:0-42500 GCF_046629955.1 Centroberyx affinis
CTTCTTTTTGATACCTCTCTCTTTGTTAAATGAAAGAACATCTCATTATGTGATTGAGTGAATTATTTTCAGTGTAACATTTAGAGCTTAGCTACTTTTCTATATAGAATTAGATGCTATTCAGTTGATTGTTTTTCAGTCAAAATATCCACAAACTCAAAGCAAAACAGAGTTTTCATTGTAAGATGCCAATCTATTTTGAAGCTTTTTGATATCAGTTGATACTTTTTGATACCGTAAAGTCATAATCAATACCAATAATCCATACATACCTGAGGTATTGTGTATCGATACCCAGACCTTCATGGGACAATGTCAGTAGAGTCTCTTATCTCATTCCTAGCATTTCTTTGCTCCTTGTGATGCTCTTAGCCCATATTAGGATGCATAACACGCACCATGAGTTATAATTCAAAGTCCAATTTCGATCTGCTGAGGATGCCATCCAATTTGAAAACCTGACCGGTATCTAATCCAAAGCTGTCGTCCATCATTGTCAAATAGTTGTATTAGTTTTGATAAATTGCCTCTTTGTTCCTCTGGAGAAATAATAGTATGGAGAAGCATTAAAATAACTTGAAATCAACATGCTTGACAAGAACAATGTATCAAGTTTTGTTTACTTAAGTGACACCTTTGTACATGGCAGCATTTCCTCCATTTTTACCATCTGTACTAATTTTAGCATTCTCTTATCATGTGTATATAGATATCAACGTAACGTAATGTACGCCAGTTGGTGGACGCTTGTATCTAATGTGACTTACAGTGCTAGGAGTTGATTCCTTTTTAGCATGGGTGAGTTATTACCCCCACAATGAGTTGGTGACATACTCTACCCATTGAGCTATAAAGGGCCACCACTCTATGTCCTTAAATGTAATTAGGTTTTGACCTGATTTCCCCTCTGTGGTTGTAGCAGACCAAACTCAGGGACATGGGGGTTAACTTATTGACTCTTCATCGATTTACATTTGTCTCTTTGCCAGATTTGCGTCCACAGGGAAACTCACCGGTCACCTTGGTCCGGTCATGTGTCTGACTGTGGACCAGACAGGAAACAATCAAGACCTGGTGATCACCGGGTCCAAGGACCACTACATCAAGGTGTGTGTCCAGTGATTCATCTATTTTCTCAACCAGGTCACTTGCACTGAGATTGACATCTTTTTCATGTGAGCTCTGGCTAAGAAGGCAGTATATAAATATTTTGGCATGAAAATATGGTACATGGTTAAAACAAAAGATTCATAAATAAAAGCAATCCATTGAATACAGTGCAATGACTAGTGAAGTCAATCAGGCTCCATTATGCAGAGATGGAGGGCAGCACACCCTCTGGCGGCCATATTTGAGGTCCTCAGCTCTTGGGCAACAATAGTTTTGAATATGACTCGGTCAGAATACGACTTGAATAGACATGGTACATTTCTGTGCTGTTTTTGACTGGGCCTTTCATTTCGCCACTGATTGATTTTGTGTTTGTCAGCTTGTTAGATAGCTAACCATAGTATTTGGTCAGCTAACCAACTGTCTTATTAACACATCTAATTTTCACACTAGTGAATGTATCTAGTAGAAGCTTGCTTTAGTAGTGGCTTGAGGTCGCATCAGTTGATTTAGCTAACAAAGCCAAACATGGGTTCACAGAACTGACTTTTCAAGCTACAACTCAGTTTGGGAGTAGAGACTAGGACTAAGACAGTTTCTTAAATTTGGAAACAAATATACCTTCTACAAATCTACCTACAAATCTACCAAACCAAATCTTCCCGGCCATCGCAGTTCCTTTCCCGAATTTCCCCACAGGGATTAATAAAGTGATATCTTATCTTACCTCATTAGACTAGCCTATTCTTGTTAACTTAGAACATTACTGAAGTGACCTACACCCACCACAACTACCGTTTTGCAGTATCTCTTTTTCTTGCCCAGTTGCTATATAAAGTATTTAGACATTATTTGCGTACAGTAGCTAGTTTTCCTCTGGACCATGATGGCGCCAACAGCAGTTAGTAGGAGATTTGTGGCGCAACTGCAAAACCTCTATAGAAAATCCTGCCTGTAGCACCTTTAACACCTAGTCTATTTTTCTGTTGCAGCTGTTCGATGTGACTGAAGGCTCTCTGGGTAGCATCAGCCCCACGCACAACTTTGAACCGCCACATTACGACGGCATCGAGTCTCTGGTGGTCCAGGGGGACATCTTGTTCAGTGGCTCCCGGGACAACGGCATCAAGAAGTGGGACCTGGACCGCAAAGACCTGCTGCAGGTACTGGAGGTTTACAAGGCGGCTTTGACCACAATGCATCCCTGAGGAACATCGGTGTTGAAATAATGAGTGATATACTAAATAAGTATTGAGGAAATTGATTAGAAGGGATGTAACAGTACATTCAGCTAACAGTTTGGTTTGATACACAATCCTGGGTTCACGATTCAATATTATCGCAATATTTTGAACAAAATCTGAATGAAGACTGTTATGACTGAAAAAAGCCTGACTAATATGCATGTGTGATTGCATACTGTATTTTCAATCTTCTCTCCAACAGCAAGTGCCCAACGCTCACCGTGATTGGGTGTGCGCCCTGGGCGTCGTCCCCGGCTCCCCGGCCCTGCTGAGCGGCTGCAGGGGAGGGGTGCTCAAACTGTGGCATACGGACACGCTGGGGACCTTGGGGGAGCTCAAGGGTCACGAGAGTCCCATCAACAGCATCTCTACCAACAGCAGCCACCTGTTCACCGCCTCCGAGTGAGTCTCACATACACACACACACACACACACACACACACACACACACACACACACATACACACACACTTTCTCTGTCTCTTTCTACTGTCTTTTGCTGCCATGCTCTTCAAAAGCAATGAATAATAGGAATCCAAAGCACCAAGTAATCGGTCAAAAAATAATCTATCGGCTGTCAATAAAAGAAGGTTAAAAAATATTGGCCAACATGTCTTCGCCTTGTGGTTCTCATCAGGAGCTTCATCTGACCCTGATGAGAGCCATGAGGTCGAAATGTATTGATCAATGTTTTTTCTGTGTGTTTTATTGACAGCCAATAGAACAAATGCTTTTTTGACTGTTTATCGAGTGCTTTGGATCCCCGTTTTTCCTTGCTATAGAAGAAGATCAATCCAACATCCAAGAACAAGATCCAAATCAGTTTGACCTTTTTTAACATGAGAACCTGAGAAGCGTTCCAGCCTCTCGCACCATCTCAGTCTACCTATCTCTACCTGCCAGTTTCTATCCATGCTAAAGATGGCAGCCCCCTGGATCACGCCCATGTATAGCCACTTATAGCTATTTCATTGATTCATGTCATTGATTAATGGGTTCTGTGTCACCTAATTGTAATCTGGTGCATCCTATACTCTTTTGGTATATGTTTCCTTTTCACTTTCTTATGTATTATATTGTTAAATGTTGTAATTGTGCAAAAAAAATATATAGATATTACTTGATGGTGTGATCATGTGATGAGGATTCAAGTCATGTAATTTGGACCCGAGTCTTTTTAAACACCTGTGAGGTATTGGTGCAGTTAGTAAGCGAACCTGAGGAAGCAACAAGCAAAAAGACGTGATTATATTGTCAGCAAAGCCTCACAGGGTGTGGTTGTAATCAATATGTTTATTGATTTTTCTTTTTTAACAGAAAATGTATAAGTAAATATATTATACGAAAAACAACATCAGCATAAGACAAACAAACAGCAATAACCACATAAAAAAAATTAACAGGAAAAGAATAAGAAAAATAATAATAATAATAATAATGATAATAAAGTCAACTAAAATAAATAAAATAAAAAAAATAAAAAACAGGGTGTGGTTGGATAATTTCTTTATACGGCGGTTTCCTGGTTTGATGTCATTCCTCTGGCATCACTGGTGTCATTTTCTTTCCCTGTCTTGCAGCATAAACGTCAACATCTTACCGTTTTGATATTCCTGTCTTGCAGTGACCGGACGGTGAAGATCTGGCGCGCCCGCGGCGGCCTGGACAGCACCTTAGAGACGGTTGACAATGCAGACGAGGTGGCCAGTAACTGAACACAGCGCCCCCTGCTGGCCTCTACACTGGAAGGACACTTAACAGCAGCCTGTGATGCCGCTGCCCTGCACTTTGACCCCCCTAACTTCTAAAGCCCGACACACACCTGACTCCCAACACACACACACACACACACACACACACACACACACACACACACACCATGTAAGCTTGATGACCGAGTTGACAAGAAATACAAAAAAAAATCTCAGCAGAAGCTAGAACAACAGTCTTTTTTCAGACTCTTATTCTACGTATTATCGATGACTCTTTGCAGAATAAACTCTCGTCTTTTTTGTTTTTCTTTTCTTTTGCTCGGTCTGCGCCTCAGACTCACTACAATAACTCAGTAAGGTCATACACATGCACATTTACTCACAAGACATGTAATTATCTGAAGAGTCGAACGTGGCTAACACACTCACAGAGGGATAACTCTGCTGCTCAGCTTACATTTAGTGCTGTGCCAGTATACAATACTCCCATAGACGTGCACTTACCCAGAAAAACAGGGTACCAGTGTGTTTTGTGGGGAAAAAATAGACGTATGATGGAAAGAGAGAATGAGTGGAGACAGTAGAGGAGAAAACTTTGGTAGAGATACCGGGTTGGTAGCTGGTCTTCACAACCCAGTTCTCCGGTTTCATGGGAACGGATTGTTTCTCTGCACTGTAAGCAGAACCGATGTCCCCGCGCTCCCCTCCCCAAAAATAACAAAAGTGGCTTTATGTGAACAAGACAAATCACCGTTCCCCTTAACTTTCTCTCTCTCTTGCTTTTTTCTGTGTTCCCTCTTCCAATTTCAGCAGCTGCTTAAGATCGGCGACCAAAATTGTGAAACTTGTCTTTACTGTCCTGCACTGTACTTGTGAACACAAATACACTACAGTAGTAACACAACTCACTCTTAAGCACTTGTAAAAACCTACAGTACTAGTCTTTTCTGGGGAATTAATCCTTCCTAACTCTCTATATGCAGGTTCAGCGTTTGAGGATATCCACACTCGTCCGTGTTTCATCGTATGTAGCAATGTATGTTCGTTCTCCACATGTTGCTGTCACCCTTTAAACCCCTCACCAAACCCCACTACTGAGTTCTCATCTTAATCCCATGCTGCTAAATTGTGTGCTCACCTTCAAAACCCTAAGAGGGCTTCTTGTTTTGGACTCCGGGTGAGGTCCGCCTGGTACCGTAGTGATGTACTGTGTATATATATATATATATAAAATTGTATCTTTTTTTTGAGAGGAGGGGCCTTCAATCTCTGCCTGTGCTGTAAGCCTAACCATGTAGACGGACGTCTGTCTCCCAATTCTGGTCCTTTTGGGACCTTCCCGGGAACAGTAATGGTCTCCCTCTATAACTGGCCTCTTTGTCAAGATTGTGTGCCGTCGCTTTTGAATGTTCAGTGGAACAGTAGGCATTATTCAAGTACATAACTAATGTATGTAACCAATGTATTTAACAAAAACCCGACTGAATGTTCGTTCTGTGGGACCACCAACCTGAATGCAGTCTCACACCAGAACCGAGAGGACCAGAATTGGCAGGAAGACGGCGTTGCGAGCAGCGTAATGCTTTGTAATGAACGGAGCCTTTGCTCCAGTGAGGTAGCAGGTTATGTTTAGTGGCCTGCTTTTGGTTGTTTTTGTTCATTAAGCTGTACTTATTCAACATATCCCGGACGTTCCCCTCTGGAGTTTTAGTAGCTGTTCCCAAATGGCTGATTCTGTAGCGATTCTAATGTCAGATGCCTGGTGAGAATAAATGCCATCTGTCAAAAAACAGCTTTGTGTGGTTTTCTTGGTCCTATCAGTCATTTACAAACAATCTACACAAGTAGTCCTGATATTAATCTAGGTTAGGTAGGGTGCCTACTCGGAAAGCTACAGTCGAGTTTTACAGTTGTATTTCTGTTTTAGGATTTCAGTTTTTTGGACATACAACTCCTGTTCATTTTCCTGTATACTGATTTTGTTCCCAGCTATGTTTCTCACCACAGTAAAACTACTCACTGTGAAGTAGATCATGGATTAAGAGAGGGAAGTATTTTTCTGGTTGTTTAAATGTGTTGAAATGACCACAAGATGGCAGTAGCATTACCTACAGGACTGAGTATGGGACAGTAGAACTAAGAAGAATCCTAAGAGTTATCAGTTGCCAAAAATATTTGCATTCACATTTTAGGCATTCAGCTACAATAAGTGCAACAGTAGAATATGCTTAAATTTTTAGAATCACATTACAAGCAACCTGCAGTAAGGAGAGTCAGGGTCAAAACTGCAGCGTTCAGACAACAGATGCAACAAATATGCTGATCATGTAAAAGTGCTATAGTAGACAAGATGCCACATACAGTACTGCCACTTAGCTGTGTGTGTGTTCTCATTACACGCAATGTGTGTATCAGAGTATAGTCCAATATTCCATGTGATTAGGGCTGCAACTAACGATTCTTTTCATTGTCGATTAATCTGTCGATTATTTTCTCGATTAATCGATTAGTTGTTTGGTCTATAAAATGTCAGAAAATTGTGAAAAAAGTCGATCAGTGTTTCCCAAAGCCCAAGATGACGTCCTCAAATGTCTTGTTTTGTCCACAACCCAAAGATATTCAGTTTACTGTCATAGAGGAGTAAAGAAACCAGAAAATATTCACATTTAAGAAGCTGGAATCAGAGAATTTTGACTTATTTTTCTTTAAAAATTACTCAAACCGATTAATCGATTATCAAAATAGTTGGCGATTAATTTAATAGTTGACAACTAATTGATTATCCGATTAATTGTTGCAGCTCTACATGTGATGTTTGTTTTCACCTACATAATTGCATAACAGTTTCAGTGATATATGCCCATTAAGCCAAGTTCAATAAGATTCTACAACTTACTAGTAGATTATTATTTTACAACTATTCTGCACATTTTACTCGACAACAGTACTACTTTTAACTAAAGACAAGATTTGATGTTGCAATCCTTTGTGCCATAATCCAAGGTGAGCATTCATAAAAAAAGCCCAAATCAGATCAACCCACAAATGGAGACTAAAGAGGATATCATGCTGTCTACAAGATATAAATCTACAAGAGAACCCCCCACTCCCAGGTCTCTGTAAATTCACTAGTTAGTACAATAGACACACTAAAGTCTCCATAGGAATATCATAGGATGATGATAAGACCATGCATGTTGAGCATGGTGAGGGCTGGCATGCAAATAAGTGAGACTTTAGACATTTATAGCACATGGGCCTTTGTTTTGCAGATCTAACAGGTGTTTGACCCACCGATTGAACTCTCTCTCTCTAGCCTCGGCCTAATTAAAGCTGACACAGATATTGCCATTTTTAGCTCAAGGGGTCGAGCTCGGTACCAAAACCTGCCACTGGTTAATTGAGTTTGTTTTGCTCAGGTGGTCTTTGTCATCTGGCTTCGGCGCGTCACTTTTGCACCGCTGTCCAAACCCCGAGCATATAGCCTTTACTGGCTGTGAAATGACAATTTTATCAACTCTGCCTTACCCTTCTATTTTGAGACTGGGCTATAAATACCTAGGTCTATGTATATAATGAGTAGTGAGCTGGGCATGCACAGTCCTGGTCCATACATTAAGAAATGTGGAAGAAAAAGCTGTGGTGGAGGTGTTGATGGTTAAGATGGGTCAGAAATCAATCAATCGACTTATCATCCTTTGATATTCCTATAGGGACTTAGTGCAATAGGCCCACGAATACATAGACACACTAACAAGCAAATTTACAGAGAACTTATCATATTTTATCCTTTTTTATCTCCTCTGTTCAGAAATCATATCTGACCCAGCTTAACCCCACACCTCTACGCAAGAGGTAAACTGAGCTTTTTCTTCCACAGTTCTTAGCTAAATCTTCCAAACCCATCCTTCCAAAGAGCTCCTTGTTTACACTCCACAACTTTTTTTTCCATACACACAGAACATACCGGTGCATTTGACCCTCTAGCACCCCAGTGACAGAAGGTCATACCGTTTTTTCCTGACAGTGTATCATTGTTGAAGAAAGTAACTTGCTTCGTGTGGGAGGGGAATAAATTGTATTGTACAGGCTGCAAGTATATAGACCGAGTCAGAATAACAATAACCTGTGTGCAGCCTAATTAATCCATAATTAGGCCAGCTTTATGTATGGTTGATTACCTGGCAGCCCCAGGCGTTTCCAGTCTTACTGCAACAGAGGGTTTCATGTAAACACTATCTTTGATCAGTGATTATTGTCCCACTTTTCCCTCTTCTGCACACCTACACCCCGCCCACACACACACGCACACACACACACACACACACACCCATCCCTGCCCACACACACACAAAGTAATACATTGCTCATTAAGCGTTTCTAATTTCAAAAGTAATATAATTTCTTAATTTATTAGTAATGTTATGTAATGTTTTTACACTGTTGGTTATATTACTTTCCAGTTGCACAATCAACACTGATGATTGCATCCATACCTGCAAATATGATTATAACTCAGTTGCCTCTCCTGAGTATGATCAGGGAAACCAGACTAATGTTATTGTCATCCTTAGGCTCTATTACATCAAATTACTTCAAAATAGTACTGAATGCCCCTTTAATACATTATCACCTCGCCTGTCTGAAGGGCCCCCTCTTCTTCGGTGCCCCCCTCTCTCCATTAGCAGCACCCCTGCACACACACACACACACATACACACACATTTGTATTACTTGTGAGGATCTTCACTGATTCCATTCCTTCCTGAACCCCTTACCCTAACCATGTTACGAAAAGGATCCTTTTGTAGAAAAATGCTATCCAGGTGAAAAATACTTACCTTAATTTCAATAGCTGGTGAAAGATAGTTACCTTAACTATGAAAGAGATTTACCATAACTGTTTTCTAATCTGTAAAAATTACTTTAGCCATCTAAGCAACCTGAAAAGCTTGGAAGCTTCTGGGTTTACATGCTTCTTCCTATTTATAGGTCTTTGGCAGTACCAAAGGAAGATTTACTATTGCAGACTGAGCATGAAAATGTTGAATGTAAAGTGCCCTAACCTAAACCGAATCCTAATCTTAACCCTAATCCCAAATCCCAACCCTAAAGTAGCCCTTTAAGGAAGCGAGTAGCAACAAAATGTCCTCACTTTGGAGGATTTTCCTCATCTTTTAGTTTTTATCCTTGTGATGGCATGCGGTCCTTATAAGTATAATAAAACACACACACACACACACACGCACACACAGCGCTCTTCCCTCCCTCCGCTCCGCCTCTCATCCACAGCACCGGGGCGCACAACGCGACGCCGCGCTGCAGCTCCACGTTTCTCTCCGGGCTTCACGCGTCAAAAACGGCTCGCAGCTTCGTTGTAAAGCGTCAATCTTATCTTTCCCCCCCACCCCCCCCCCCGGTTCCCCTCATGCCACCGAAAAGGCACCGGATACAGCGCGATTTGGACGACGAGTAGCTCGGTGAATATGGCGTGTATTGGGGACTTCGACCCTTTCACCGCTGCCATACCTGCCACCAAAGTTGAACTCACTGTATCTTGCAGGTGAGTGAAACGGCGCTGGATGCTCCTTTTCTCTTCTTCTCCTTCCATGCTGTTGTTGTAAGAGGAAGAAACGTGTGTGTATGTGTGTATTTATTCTCCAGTATTCTCTGTTACACTTGGCATGGAAGCATTGTTGGTCACTTCAGCTCACCAAAATGTTTAGTTGGATGGATGTGTCTCATAACCAGGGAGGCATGGAGGCTAAACGCACCAAAAACTCACTTTATCCTCCTTTTTTATTTGCAGGATAGACTTTACCCACCTCTTTTTTTAGCCTGGTTTATATGAGGTAAATGTCCTGTATCCGTCATAGTAAGTCGTGTCAAACAGGTGTAAGTTATATGAGGATAGGGCTTTTTAATGAATTCATGTTCTTCTGTAAATGTAACTGATTTTTGTCCGTATTTGTGGTTGTTTGCCTAATGATGGTCGCCAACTAGAGGCTATAGTATACACTCCTTTTTTTATTTACCACTACATCATTGCTCATGATGCAGCCAGCCAGCAGTGTGGGAATCAGTTGTCAACATTAGGCTGTTTACAGGGAAACAAAAGTGTGCGTTCACATATAAAAACGTCTTCTCTCTAGATTTTCATTGGATTTTTGCATGAAGGAAAAAAAAGAAAGATTATAGAATAGTGAAAGAGTGGGACTGTTTGCTTAAGGCTGTGACTGCTGTAGTGTTTGTCCATGGAGACTCAGGAGTTGAATATGGAGCCGGGCACATCTCAAACCCAGGGTACTGAAGTTTTAAATTTTATTTTATTTTTGGTGAATTATCTATCTATCTATCTATCTATCTATCTATCTATCTATCTATCTATCTATCTATCTCATTTTTTATTAGTTATTTTATTGGGGAGCTGATTCTCCCAAGGCATGGTTTGAGGCGAATAATGAACCCCACTGAGATTAAAAAAAAAAAAAAAAAAAATTGGACAGCACTGTGCTTCCAGTAGCTGAAAGTCAGCCAGCTGTACAAAAAAAGCTGTTGTTGCTGTTTTATGTTGGTAAGATAAAGGCCAGCAGCTTGACAATTTGCAGGGAGACTTTGGGGAATAAAGCCAGACTGGTAATGATCTTATCGATTTAGCGGTCACTCTCCCTCATAAGCTTAGGAAGATATTCCTTCTGAAATGATATGATCACCATTTGGAAGTAGCTAATAATAACTGGTTAGATTAAATTATCGCTGGCATGAAAGAAAAGCAGATTATGGGTTACGGTTTGAGTTGTGAGTCATCTCTAGACGTTTGCTTACAAAATACTTACACATAGGAAGATATAGTCGTTTATATTTTTGACACAATGTATTGACAGATACATTTCAGGTAGCAACATTTCCCCAAATGACAGCAGTTTGGAGTTAAAGGGGTGTTAAGTAATCAGTGATTTCTGTCAACCTCTATTGGCAACCAGTAGGAACTGCAACAACATCAACAGATCTTTAGCCTGTAATGGACAGAAATAATAAAGTCCCATTTTTCACAATAGAGAGGAGAAAGCTAGCTAATTAGAGCAAAGATCCAACAGAAATGTCTAGAGAAGAGGTGAAATATCATCCTGCTAAATACTGTAATAATAATACCGATTTGTCGTTTGCGTTTTTGGCTTGAGGACGAAATGTCTTGTGACTCCGGTCGCTCGCTCGTATCAAAGTCCTCCATCTTTCAGCAGTTGAAAATGCGAGTTGAAAATGGAGTTCACCTAGCCAAGTAATCGTTGAGTCTTTGGTATTGAACAACAACCTTATTAACCACCCGCAGATATATTATGGTCATTTTGTGCTATGGGGCAGGAAAAATCTTACTTATTGCACCTTTAAACACTTTTTTATTCACTTCAGAGGAGACTCCAGCGAAAACATTCATCCTAAGTACCGAGAGTCTTTGTCAAAGCAGGAAACTGACCTTTTTGTCTGTAAGCCACAGTGGCTGGTTGTTTCCAATATTCGCCAAACACATTCACTGTTTAACCATCCAATTTGTATTTTTAGAACAGAAAATAACCTTGAAACAATGGTTGGTTTCCTGCCCAAGTGGCGGGCAGAGCGGACACCCGTCCCGGCCTCGACAAAACAAAGTTAGCAGCATTTAGCCGGTGGCTGGTGTGGATTTTCCATCTTGGTCGTTCTGCATCTAGTGAAGCATCCGGTCGAGCTAGATCCCGTCCTACAATAAAGTCCCGCTTCACTCGATAAATCCAAACTATCCCCAGACTCATCAGGCGTGTAGTGGAGCAGAAGAGCTGACAGATTGATTAAGTCAAGTCCAATATTTTACGTCAATGAGGAGAACGTCCCCAGTCTCCTGCAACCGCACGCAGTCATACTAGATTCCCATTTGATTGATGAGCGCCTATCACTCTTGATCACCAGCCCTGGATAATACACACAAACACACACACACACACACGCACACCAGAGCTTGATGGAGTGTGGCTTTGTGCCTGCATATTATGGGGGGGCCCCGGCAGGCTTTTAGAGTTGCAGAATCCAAAGAGACACGGCCCTGCGGATGGTTGCTCCTCGGAGAATGTGCGCACAAAGACGTCTGGAATCTCGTCGCTGCGACTGTCATCCGATCTGAGCGGTCCACAGCAGAGAGATAGCCGTGACCTTTGGGCACAAAAGTTGGGAAGGGTATCCTATCGAAGAATTGACGTGTTGTGATGTGGCTGTATTGAAGCCGGACGCTGACCTGCTGAGAGGCGGGTCGATGTGTCACAGTGGATGGTGCACTTTCCTTGAGGAAGGCGAAGAAAGAGACAGAAAGACTCATGGGAACAGGGAAGCTGTACTGTATACACATTCCCTGTAAACAGCTTCATACTAGAGGCTACTGTACATGCACAGCAGGCATGAACACTATGTTGTGTTTATCAGACACAGTCGTTTTAGCGAGACCAGGCTAGAGTGACGTAATCTTCAGTAGTCAGTGTTTGAATGTTGGAAATGGTTTGAAGAAGGCGGCAAAATGGTCACAACAGGCTGCTGCCCAGAAAGATCCATCCGTTCTGTTGATCCTGTTTTCCTTTAAAGTCGCAATGAAACGAAAAATGAGTTTTTCACCTCGTTAGCCACAATCATTCTACATATCTTAATGTACACCTATTTAACTATAAATGCCCAAAAACATGAAAAATGAAATAATATTTATCCTCTCATATCTTACTTTTACTTTGCGGAAAACAGTGTCTTTGTTGGTTTTTTTAAGATTATTTTTCTCAGCTTTTGCCTTTATTATTATCGTTTTTACAGTAGAGGTATACAGGAAAGATTAGGAAAGAGAGAGAGAGCGGAATGACATGCGACAACGGTCCTTTCGAACCCTGGACGTTGCGGTTACATGGTACGCACTTTAGGCTGGAAACATACTGACATTTTATTACTCTACACGTACAGAAAGTGGTTGCATTGCGAACGGCATTGTTCACATACTCGCATAGCGTTAATTTTTGAGGACGTGCTCAAAGAACGCTCCGAACGACTGCAGGATACACGTCGGCCATCTTGCGAACGCGGAATTAAAGTAAACTATGTTTCTGCCCTTAGATCACTAAGCCACCAGGATGCCCAGTGTATTTCTAGTGGTTACTTAATGCTGTACCAGTAGCTGTACATAAACATCCCAACCAATAATGCCAGCACATTTTTTTTTTTCAACAGTCCCAACCTGGAAAACCCTGTTTCCTTTTCCTAAGACACCATGGTTGCTTCCCAGTGACTGAAATTTCCTTCATTTTGAAGAATCCGAAATATGTGACTCTCAAGATTATGTGCAAAGCACCGAGTCAGTTTGCATGTTTGTTCTGGTCCAACTCGCTCACTTTTGAACCGTCCCTCCTTGCATTAAGCCCCGCCCCAACATCCTGTTTCCACTGGAAATACGTCAAATTATGTAACCAAGAAAACCATCAAAATGCCGTTTCCTTGTGACTTTAAAGGTTCTGACTATAATCTACATTTAAACATAATATGGGATTGGACGTGTGTTCTGACTTCTCAATTCAAAGGGGCAGAGCTTTTGATATAAAGACTTAATAGTAATGTAACAGTAACAACTAAATGTTACTGCACCAGTGCATTTTGGGAAAAGGAAGCAGGTAGCATGACAGCAGAGAGCAAAGCACTCCCACATCCATAACATCATCTAAACAGAAATTATACAAATTGGTCAACAAGGGATATGAACCACAAGAAAGGTCAACAAGCTGTTATTTTCTACAAAATTACATAGTTGGTCATCATGTGTAGTTTATAAACAGTTATTTCTTGTTGATTTTTATAGGATGACCACACAGATTGATTTTTGCCCATAATGTGTTTTCTCAGATCTGCTTTGCCCTAAGATGGTCAGACTGCTGCGCGTCTTGTGGTTGATGGTTCCTGCTTGAGCCTTAGTCAAATGAACACAGGGCTAAAATTATGTAAAAAGCACTCTGAATTCTGCTGAGGGGAAAAAAAAAAGTCAGAGCACCAAGGCTTTCTGTGGCACTTTACATTGTTATTTATAATGAGGTGCAAAAAAACAAAGAAAAAATTCCTCCAGTTGCAGTTTCATTATATAATTTATCACCGTATTTCTTTGTCGGCTCTTTTCTTTCTTTCTTGTTCATTCTTTTGATTACCCATTGTGGTTTCTTATAGTTTTACTTAAGATTCTACTTAAGATTAATTCTTCTGTATATCTATTTATCTACAATGTTTTTCCACATAAGATCCTCGGTTTCTTTCCTCTCAACTCTATTCCTTTCCTTATTATAACCAGGTATATTTGTGTGCTAATAATTGAAACTAAACAAAAGTGGAATTAAATGGAACTAAATGAAACTAAGTGAAACAAAACTAGACTAAACTAATTCCTGCCCTGTGCTCTCGCTGTTTCGGGAGCCTCGGCTTGGTGCATTACTGCCTAAAATGTATTGGTTCATTGTATTACAAATCCCGCACCACTTGAGTGGAACAGAGCAGAGAGCGTAAAAACCAAACAGATCGAGCCGGCATCAGGTGGGCGGGTCCGAGCCGCTCAGACTCTCTGGGGGTCTCGGGGGTGACGGTCAAGGGGCCTGCCGGGCACCGGGGAGGCCCGGTGGGGGTCATGCCGAGTGGCTGCATTAATGAGTTTTTCAAGGAGTCATTTGGCCTAATTAAGGCACCAGCCAGCCACCGTGGCTTCAGCTAGTTACCTCAGAGAGAAGATACGGCTCCATCGCTTTCATCTCCCACACCTCCCCCTCCCCCCCTTTTGTTCCCCTGCTTTCATCTTTTGCATAGCCACTTCTCTTCAGCACCTCTGGGATTTCTTCAAGCTGATTTGAGGAAATTCTTTGGGTTAGTGAATAGAATTTGATGCCAAAGATCAAGGATGTACAAAGACAGGCAGTGTGCAGCGTCCAGGAGATACTGGTGAATGTGATTATAATGTAATTAAGGCAATAATGTGAGTGAAGTCATGACCCATGTAAACACCATACTGATGATGATGAATGAGATTATGCTCTTAGTCAAAGTGAGCGTAATTGCACTAACATATGTGGAGTGCTCCGATTTGATTGGTGTTAATAAACCCCAGTTAGGACATGTAAACACCTTGGTCACCCTGTTATGTGGAGGTGGAAGGGAAGTAACACTTTTGGAGTTTGGACGAGACCCAGTTTATGTTACGCTTGTTGCAAGACATGCATATCATGCGGTTTTTAGATGGTGACATTTTTAGATATGTGTCAGAAAAACCTAAGGATGGAGGATTTGTCAGAACTAGGGCTGCAACTAACGATTATTTTCATTGTCGATTCATCTGTCGATTATTTTCTCGATTAATCGATTAGTTGTTTGGTCTACAAAATGTCAGAAAACGGTGAAAAATGTCGATCAGTGTTTCCCAAAGCCCAAGATGACGTCCTCAAATGTCTTGTTTTGTCCACAACCCAAAGATATTCAGTTTACTGTCATAGAGGAGTAAAGAAACCAGAAAATATTCACATTTAAGAAGCTGGAATCAGAGAATTTTGACTTATTTTTCTTAAAAAATTACTCAAACCGATTAATCGATTATCAAAATAATTGGCGATTAATTTAACACTAACCCGGAAACAACTTTAACAACAAAAAAAATCCCTCTGATTCCCACAGTTCTCTCTGGATAATTGAAAGAAGTACTTCACTTATGTGAACTGGATATAGAGAGTTGTCAAATTATGGAATCATTATACGACTTAATTGACAATTGCCTTACTCGCAGTCACCATATTGTGCACATGCAAACTTAGCCAATGTCATGTTTTCCATCAAGTATTTTTCTCTTGTTCAGGTTTGAGGTTTTGGCAGCTATGAGGAGGAGGGGAGGGGAAAGTTTTTTCAAGTGATAATCATTTCTAAATAGTTTTCTCTAGTGCTTTCTCTAGTGATGATTGGTCAAGTCAGATTTCTAAATCACAAGCTGACCATGTTATGACTGGACAATACAATTTTGCCAAAATAACAAATAGTTAAGTTTTCACTTTTTTAATGAGAACAAGGAACATCCAAGAGTGTAAAACCCATGAAAAACTTGAGATTATCCGTTTACAAAGACACCCCGCCTCCGCCTTCCTGCATCCTTTAAAAAATGTGAAAATGGAAATCATCACACATTTCAAGGCTTTGAAACGTTAATACGTGAGTCCATGGTGTTGCTGCTTTGGAGTGTTAGGGTGATCAAAGTATGACAAAGGAGACTTTTAGACTTTTAAATAGGAAGCACTCTGTTAGGACATAAGCTGGGGACTGAGCAACCTGAGCTGGGTCAGCGGAGCGATGGTGTTTGATGCTGAAACACCCAAACAGCCCCAGTGATGATGAGAAGATGTGATTATGTAACATCTGTTTGGAGAGTTGTTGTGAATAATCCCAATTTTAAGTGATAATCAGTTTCGTTGTTTTGATTTTGGCGACATCTTAGGTGCCAAGCGCTCATTGCTGTGGTGTTTCTGCACTCCACTTCCCAGAGATCAGCTGTCAATCAAACAGTGTGGGCGGAGCTTGGATTTTCTGTTGGTGAAGTTTCTCTCTTTTCTTTTCTCTGTCTGTTCAGCCATGGTGGCTATCGCTGCTCATGCTAGCTACCCAGTTCTTCTTCTGTTTATTCCAAACAAACAGGAAACGCATCAAAAAACGCATCACTTATTGTGCGCCAGAAGATTTTTTACCAGGAAAGACCTACCAGACACCGGGTGTTTAGTACAAGAAATGCAAAAACTTTCATGAACTGTATACACGTTAAATCACTATTGTGTTATATCAATCAGCAATAGAGAGTAGCAAAATGGATGTGTATTTATATGAAAATGTAGTGGATTATTACTTTATTTTTCCTTAAATAATTCTATTTACATTACACTCCAAATTTATATCTACTTAAACCATTCCATTTACACCAAACCCTGTTGAATGTTAATGATGGTTTTATAATCCCAGTGGGAGAGGAAGGCTAATAGAGATGGACACCATAAGAGATGGACAAAGCAGTCCTGTTGCACGACATTGATTAAATGTAAGTTACATTGTCCCAGCGATCTTGGCCTATTATTCTAATCCTATGCTAAAAGCCCGGGGACTGCTGATGTGGTGACTTTCTCTCAGCGGTGTGAGATTCCTTGAGTTCTTCATTATTGAATATCTGTCACTTTCCACAGCAAAAGCAACCAACCCCCCCCCACCCGGTCTGAGAGAATCGTTTAGACTTAAGAGAACGTCTCGGGTCTTTTCTGCCCCTTTCAAAGGTGGATTGATCACCGCCGCTCTGACTTTACTTCAGACCCTGTCAATTGGCCCATTGATCTGATATCTTCCCAGGTGGACGGGCCTGTGCTGCTCATTATTGTGCCTGCGTTCGGAGAGGGGAGCTCTTTATTAGCCAGTTTAGGGTTCGACAGACAGATGCTACTGCACTAAAAGTAAGCCTGCACATTGGCTAGGGGGTTGAATGTCAAGCTTGAGGACTTAGGCAAGGTTACGCAATTGGGATAACCCACCCACGCTGCAATCCAGAGCTCTTTGACTTTAAGAAGCAAGTAGGCGATACGTTTTTTTTTCTTGCTGTGCACTTGTGCTCCTGTGGAGCTCAGTGAGTAGAGACTGGCACTAACACTGCCAGGGTTAATGGTTCAGTTCCCACTGGGGCCACCCATGCTAAAATTGTATGCACTCACGTTACTGCAAGGTATTTTAGATGAAAGCGTCCATCTCATGGCCTGTGTTAAGTTACTTGGAGGAAACCGAATGGATGGAAATTGCCGTACAAAGCGTTCAGGGCTGTTTCACAAGGTTGATTTACAGTAAAGCCGATTGACATTTCTCATTCACGCCTTACACTGGAAGCGAGAAAAAACTTGAATGGGGAACAGAGATGAAGTGGATCCTTTGAAATCCTACAAAAGGGGGATTAGTCTCCTCAGCAGCAGTTATCATTTCTGCAGGAAATCCCCTTGACTCTGAGCTATTGTTATTGGTAATGGGGCGGGCGTCCTTCACCCATTAGCCGCAAAGCATCAAGTTTAGGATTTCATGTCTCCCTTGTGGCACTGTGGCACTTACAGAAATGCTTGTTAGAGGTCATGGAATCGATATTCTACTCTATTCTACTAAGTTCGTACTGAATCAGAATCAGAATCACTTTTTTGACTTGTGGTTTGCTTCCGTAGGTCGCATTTAACAGAAAAATAACAGAAAATTATATAAAAAAGTAGCATATAAAATATGTAAAAGTAGAAATGAGGGAATATGTCTCTTTTTGAGGTATTTTGTAAAGAAAATAATGTCATAAAATATTATGTAATATGCTCCTCCAGTCAGATAGCTCAGCTCTCATGTGCTCCCATTGTGATGAAATGCTAGTTGATCCCCTTCTTTTCTCCGGCTGCAAACCTCCGAAGGCAGACATATTTAATGTGCCCCCTTTTTAAGAATACATCTGGGAAAATCTCATCTCAATTGCGCTCCTAGATGGAAGTCCCCACCGTCCCTCACATACAGGTATTTAAGGCTCGGAACGAGAGGCCTGCCATGTTTAGGTGGCTGTGATGTAACTGGTGGGATTTCAAATGTAATTCTGGTGTCGAGATGGGACCGCTGTCGTAAATGTTTGATGAGCGACGAGGAGGCACTCTGCTCGGACCGCCCAGACGCCCCTGGACTGCCTGTGGTGGAGAGGGCTTTTTAGAGAGCCGCGCGTCCGTGTGAGGGCCAGGTGGACGCCCTCAGGTGCACATGAATCAGTACACATCTACATACATGTGCACGCTTCTGCATGCACACACACACACACACACACACACACAACTGAGCACTGTTTCTCTTTCAAACACACAAGACTCTTCAGCAGTTTCTCTCCTCTTTTTCCCTCTCATCTTTCCTTGCTTCCACTCCTAATCCTCAGTGAGGCAACAGGGTACAGTATTGCTTTTTTTTTTTTTTTTTTTCATCTGACATGTATCCCGTTTGGCAGGTGAAGTCGCCTTCACATACACTGGCCACTTCTCACTCCCACGCGCTCTCAAGCCTCTCCGCCAGTCGTAACACGCGGCCGACGTGTCCGGCCCCAATTCCATCGCTTATTATCATTTATTTAAGGTCTCGAAGCCAGGGAAGGGCTAGTGGGCGCGCTCTGACAGAGAGGCAGCGGAGCGTGGCGTTACACCATCTGGGCCACACTGGGATCAGCACAACATGGGTGCCTGATCTAGATACATCACTAGCCATCAACCGCCTTAAGACACTCACTGCTTGTCATACGACAGAGCGGTCGCCCCGCAGCTAGCATGATAGCAAGAACCTTCCTCACTCTCCCCTTCCGTCTCTCTCTCTCTTTCCCTGTGTTTTTAGCAGTGTTGCAGAATATGGACGAGCGCCTAGTGCAATTATTGTAACTAGGGATGCACCGATATATCGGCAGACTATCTGTATCGGCTGATATTAGCTTTAAAATATCAGTATTGGTCCGATATTATGTTTACTGCTGATATTTAGATTGGAATCGACTGTGGAATTGGATTTTTTGGTGTAAGAGTGTGTCACTTAACACAGCAGCAGAATAAAACTAACATGGTCTTTTGTGTAAAAAACATTAAATTATCTTAAGATAGGCCTGTCTGAAAAGCTTAACCTGTTTTGCACCTGCATTTGTTACTAAGATTCTTACAAAAATGCATATCGGTATCGGACAATGTGGGTGGAAAAATATCGGATATTGGCATCATCCTCAAGAAACCATATTCGTGCCTAATTATAACAGACTGTGCAGTTGAAATAGAACGGTGCAGCCGAGGGCATCGTGCGGCAAATTCAGGTCAGTCAGTCAGTCAGTCAGTCAGGTAACGCTTAGTGAGACGTTGTTTCGTGAGATGGCCTCTAGAGGGCGTCTTTGACTAAGAGATGGCCCCGAGTCTCTTGATAGAGAAATCAAATCTAGGCTTTATCAAAGGGGTCATTGGGCCGGAAGTGAATTTGACAACGGTTCTGAAAAAATGAAATACAGAGAGCTACCGGTGGTTGTGCCTGTTTTAGGAGCTTAAACTATTGGCTCGGTTTGTTTCATGACCAAAGTTTTCCGGCTGGTCGGTGTTTGGACCTTCTGGCCAATCACAGTGCTTAAAAACACAGACGATTTAATCTGAGCCGCGGAGCTGACAGGTTGCGTTGTGAAAATGTCGAGACAGAAGAAACTACACATTCTTTCCTATTTTCAACCCAATGTGAGTGATAAAACAATGTGTTCAAGTGAATTTAACTTGTTTCTATGAAGTAGCTCCGTTATGAGCGAAGCTGCTGCTTTATATGATAAATATAACACTCTAACACCCTTTAGTACATTTTGCAGACAGTACTTACTTATGTACTTTTAGATTTCTTAAGATTTTGAATGCAGGACTTTTACTTGTAATTGAACAATTTTTCATTGTGGTATTGCTACTTTTACTTAAGTAAAAGATCTGAGTACTTCTTCCACCACTGGTAGAGACTAGAGGGCATCAGACTTTTGCCAGTGACTTCACTCATTACGTTATTTTTGATATACCTAAATATAAAGATAAATTCATTAGTGAAGATTAAGCTATTTAGAATAGAACATGCAATGCAAACTAGTTTGGTTCCAGCTCAAATATATATTTCAGCCTCCATTACATATCTTTGTCACAAGTGTTTGATAACCACATTTGAGGGATCATTGCAAAAAATGTGTGTTTATGTACTGTATATATTCTGTATATATATATAAAGAATATCGGCCGATATATCGATATCAGACATTTTTTATTCCCGAATATCGGCCCCAAAAATCCAGTATCGGTCGGGCTCTAATGTTGACATTCCAAAACAGCCCAATGGACAGAAATCTATCTGTCAATAAATCTATCCGTTTTCCGAGGGATCAGTGTGGCTGCAGCTAGTGGAATTAAACACACGTGCCATGGGCCTGTACAGGATCTGTACTTGTTTACGTTTGTGCCAATCATGTCGGTTGTCCCTCTCCTTTACATTCTTCCTGGTTTGTTGTTTTTCTTTTCTGCACACAGTCAGCATAGTTGGAGATATCAGGACTTGTTTTCCTCCTTCAGAAGAAGCCATTTGCTGCCATTCATTCTTGCTCAGTCTGAAAAACAACTTCCACAGAGCAAGAGAATCCATTAGAGTGAACATGAAGCCTTCATTTGGTTTTGCCAAAGTTTCTGTTTTATCCTTCCTTCATTGTGCCCACGTGTTTTCATATCAGCGAGTGCTTTACATTACACTCTGCTCCCTGTCAATCAGCTGACACCCACAGGAAGAAATGGAAGTCTCCTCTAGGAAATAATCCCTCAAAAACATGTCACCTTACAAATTTTATTGTCACATCCATTTAAAAAGGAAGAAAAATGAGTAAATGTTAAAAAAAACTAATTACATTGGACATGCACTGCAAAATGATTGGGGGAAATGGAACCGTGGACATAGACAGAAGAAAATGGGCTATAAGTCTAAATGACACTGACATTCTCCTTTTTAAAATATCATTTCATAAAGTGTAGTTTTAAGTTTAATGTCTACATTACCCTTTGATGTGGTTTGAAATACTTTCAGTCGCTCTACAACGGTAGGTTTCTGGGTAATGTGTCCCGCCGGACTTCCCGCTGATGGCCAATCCCCTCATATTAGTTACTCTTTCTGGGTTAGCCCCATGAAAGCCCTATGAAAGGTTTATGGGGTTTTAATGTAAGATTTGGCAGGGGGACAAGCCGAACGAGCGAAGGGTTCACTTCAACCCCCTCGGGTGTCGTTTGGACTCGCCTCCGTCCTCCTGGCCGCAGCCTCCGGATCCCCGGACGAGTCAAACCACGGAGGCCCGCCGCTGACATAACGCGCCGGGTCTCCCTTTTCTGAACCCCCGCTCCTTGATTTCTTCATCCTCAAGTCTCGTTGTCGCCTTTTTTTGTGTGCATATTTAATTCCTCCTGTGCTGTTTAACGGCAGAGTACCTCAACGACGCGCAGCATCTGCTCTGCGATGGGACCCTTCAGTGCATTTATACCTCCCCATGCAAAGAGCGAAGACTGGGGCGTCATGTAAATTTGATGCCATCCTCCGCTGTTGTTGCTGGCTGCTGCCCGGGGAGCGCAAAAAGTGAAAAATAGGTCCTCTCTTCTGCTGTTTTCTCTGTTTGCTTGAAATATGAATGGGCCCTGCTTGGAAGCTGGATTTTGTAGTCTGTTTAATGTTGCTGCATAAATGGCTCGCTGAAATGGCTGTGTTAATCAAGTCAGGGGAGGATTATGGGTAAACAACAGTGGTCAGGGTCAATGAGGAATCAAATTGGGCAAGGTTTAATGCTGTAATAACTTTTTAGTTTCACTTTCTTTGTGGATTAAAGTGGGAGTTCTGTGGCCAATGGAGTGCAATCAATTATATGTCAATGTTTTCTTGTTTTTCAGAAACCTGCTGGACAGAGACACGTTTTCCAAGTCTGATCCAAGTAAGTTTGTTTCCCAACACACACACACATACACACACACACACACTCGTATCAAGCAGACGTGCATGTACAAACAGGCACACGCATACATGCACACACACAAACACACACAAACATGCATATTTGATTCTACACATAAACACAAGTATGCGCACACACACATGAACCCCATGCAGGCATGCAGAATTGTTGTGTTTCAAATGTTTTATTGTGAAGCATCTTCTTTCATACAGAAAAGGAATGACATTCCATATGGTTCTTCTATGTATTAACAAACCAACAAACAATACAAGGCATGCAGATTTAACACGCACAAACAAACATACAGTATGCATGCTACACTACATATGGACTCATGCATATGCACACACACACACACACACACACACACCCTTGTACTTCTATCCTCATGAGGACCATTCTTTCCCTGTCCCCTAACCCTAACCTTAACCCTCACTACTACATGCCTAACCTTAACTCTTACCCTAACCTTAGTCTAATCCTAATTATAATCTTAACCCTAAAACCAGGTCCTAACCCTAAAACAACCCCTTTAAGAAGTACGGATCGGCCCAAATGACCTCAATTCACAAAAACGTCCTCACTCTGAAGGTTTAAAACTCAAATTGGTTCTCACAAAGATAGCATTACATGAAAACACACACACACACACACACACACACACACACACACTGCACACACACTCTGCTTCCCCTGTGTGAATCAGTAGACATTTGCATATGTCAGGGGTCGTATTCGTCACTGTTCTCTGCTCTGGCTCCCAACGTGAGTGAGGGGAACCAGATCATCCTCACACACGCACCAGCCACTTCCCTCCTACAGATTAAGGGACACACACACTCACACATACACACACACACACACACACACACACACACACAACACACACACACACACTCCCTTGACAGCAGGGGTTCATTTAGGCAACTGGTCCAGTGGATTTTAAAGGCCCAGGCTGTAATCCAGAAGTAAATAGCTTTGCTACGGAAATCTAAATTATTGGATCAGAGACATTTTTTCATTCCATTTCCATTCAGGGTTTTCCATTCAAGGACTGACAGTATATGATAGCTGAACACCTAAACATTAAGAGTATATCCATATCCACTCACACACACACACACAGACACACACACATGCACACACACAATTTCTCTGAGTTGTTATCTCTATCTCTATCATTGTCCTTGTTCTTTTTGTCTGTCTTGTGTGCTTTGTTTTCTGTGATGCACTGTGACAATACTGTTGGTTAAAAGCCCCCTATAAATATACCTGGTTTGAGTAAAAGAAAAGTAAAATACTTATTCTGAGTAATGTTGTAATGACAAAGTTGCATACTCTTTAAGAATAAATATATATTTTTTACTCTTTATTTATCCAGGGGAAGGTTTGCTGAGCACGCATGTTTTGTTCTCAGCATCACGCTGCTTCATACCCACACCGCTCCACACATTCCCACCTGGGAGCTTCCCAGTACAGCCACAGTGTTTTGACGTTGGGCCACTGATCAGCTTGGCACTGTATGTGTAAACTCATTATCGATAAGCTCACAGAATCGCGGATTGGACCTTTAAGTGTCAGACAGCGGAGAGGAGGATGAGCATCCCTGCCCGCCCGAACGTTTATGCAAGGAGGCACTTGTGCTGCGTCCATGTCTCTGCTCTGCTGACAGCACTGGCCCCAGTCACACAGCATTAGACCGCCTCAGCAGAGCCACACACACACACACACACACACACACACACAGCGGCACGCACAGGCACACACACACACGCACTCACGAGCACACACAACCACACAGGCCTCAGGGAGGCTCACGTACCATATTCATATTAGCTCATAAAGCTGGACAACACTCCAGTGTTTCTGTGTGTGTGTTTATATGCGTGTGGGTGTGTTTGTGTGTATTTCCGTGCATGCCTATGGTCCTGTGTTTGCGGGAATGTGTGTTTGTGCATGCGTTTGGAGCGTTTGCATGCGCTTTGATCATTGTTCCCCGGCAGATTGGAAAAGGCCTTCATGCAGACAGGAACATTATCAAAGTGTGCCACGTCGGCGGCTCCTACCTTCAAAACAGAGATGGTGTTAGCGCCGCTATTGTCAAATCCCTCATCATCAGCCTGATGAATAGGAAGAGTTGAAAGTGTGCGCGACGGACGGCAAGTGTCGTGACGGAGAGGACGCGTCGCTTTTTGTGGGCGTGTGATTGATGTATCGCTTTCTCCTGCACAATAACGCAGAGACCATGTGTCATCCAGTGCTTCACGGCAAGATAAAAGGATGACTGTATATTCAGCCAGCTGAGCCCCCCGCTCGCTGCACACCATCTACAATGCAACATATACAACATCCAGACTGACAGGCTGCCACAACACTGCAAGTCGGGGCGCTTCTGTCGCTGCACCGGGCGCAGTGTAATTAGGAATTTATGTCTTTGTGTGTGCGCTCAAAAACAATGTGTGAGTTTTCAACACTGCTGTGAGTCTAGTGTGGAACAACACACATTCACACACCAGTTTTCAACAAAGCGTATAACAATATATGTATGACTTTAAGTCCAAAACATACAGTACTGTGCAAAAGTCTTAGGCACCCTAGAGTTTTTATATAAATTTCTTAGAAGTCTTAGATGTTTATTTGTTTTCTGCATTAGTGTGTCAATAGACTGCTGTTTATTGTACATTTTTGATATTCAGAAACTTTTCATTTCATTAGTTTTGAAAGCATCTTTGCTTTATGCATATCTTTGACATATGCCTAAGACTTTTGCACAGTACTGTATATCTATTTTGAAAAAACAAAATCTTCATCAATTATTGTATTATATTAATTGTATTATATCCTCACAAATATAACTATTAATGCCTACCAAAGTATGACTACATCATATATTGCTGTAGCATCAACTTGTGATAGTTCATACATTAGCTCATTAATTCATGATAATTCATGCTTTAATTTATGCTTTAATTAATGATAATGCATGTCCCCTTAATGGAAAGTGTTATCTCTATAAGCAAATGTCATAAGATGACTCATAAACTTAGTAGTAATCCATAATTTGCTTTACTCCCAATTAATTTTAGGATTGGTTTTAAAATTGTATTGATTACTTCCAAAGCGTCGTCTGGCCTGGCTCCAGCTTATATTTCAGAGCTGTTATCTCTTTATGTGCAGAAGTGCAGTCGCAATGCGGCAAACAAAACTCTTTTTGTTCCAGCGGCTAAATTAAAGTCTAAAGGTGATGGAGCCTTTGCAGTCAGGGCGTCTAAAACTGTGGAACAATTTACCTGGAATAAAAAGTTTGTTTGACTCTGTATCTCCTTTTAAGAGCCAAATCAATATTCACTTTTATCAACTTGCATTAAATTATTATCTTGTTTTATGTTATGAGGTTTTGTTGTTTCGCTTCCATTCAAATTAGCGGTTACTTAGCACTAGCTAACAGGCTCACGTTTGATGCTTTTTTCTATTTTGTTTGGTGCTTTAGTGCGTCCAGATAGGGCAACAGCAGACAGAGGTTTTTGTTGTGGCCTTTTACAGTTGGCCATCATTGTCGCTCAGGTGGAATGGGTTGAAAGAGGTGCGGCTGCTTTACTGATGAGGTGTATTTTAAAGATGGCTCCCAAAGGATGGCGCTCAGATTACAGCAATAAACAGCAACCATACAAAAGCAGATGGTTTTGCATTTGAGGTGTGCGTGGATGTGCGTGTGTGAGAGAGAGAGAGAGAGAGAGATGGGTGCAGTTTGTGTTTGTGTCAGCTTGCATGCTAATGTGTTTGTTTGTGTGTGTGTATGTGTTTGTGTGTGTGTCTACTGCCATAGTACCACAGTACCTTCATTTCAGAGAGATTTCTATGCTACATTATAATAACTTTTACCTTTTGGCTACAATGGGCCACTGTAGACTTGGTGCATCAATATATAGATAAAATGCAAATTCCCTATCTTCATCCCCACAGCATGACAAAGTTCATCTTAAATCTCTTTTCTTTTTTTTTCTTTTTTATTCACCCAACAATTGCAGCAGAACTTCAGATAACTGCCCAGTTTACCCAACAGGCATAATGGCAGAAAATATACAGCAAAGCAAAAAAATCCGCTAATTGTGAGCAAGCATTTGTAGTTAATCCCTGCAATTTCAAGGGATTGTAACCACAAATTACACATGGTAGGGTGTATTTAATATTTTGCATAACCATTTCACTTTGTGTCGGTCATGTGAACATTTTTTACCAGTTAAATCAAGTCTCTGTTCTCTGGGGGTTTTGGACCGGCGAGTTTCTGCCACATGACGGATGCGTGTGTGCATACAGTACCAGCTGCTGGAATGCAAATGAAATGTCACTTTAGTGCCAACTGATTGCTTCACTCAGTCCTCAGCAGTGTCCCCTCATCAAAAAACACTCCAAGACGAAGATGCTTGAATGTCAATATGGAGGACTTTTCAATGCTGATGCTCCCCCTCCCCTCCATCCCTGCCCCTCCCATCCTCCCTCCCTCCCTCCTCTTCCTCCCTCCTCTCCCCTCTCTGAAATATCATCACGCTGCGAGGCAAAGTTCTAGTGACATTTAATTAGGGAGTTTTCCTCTCATGTGGGGGTCTGGGAAAGAACACGCTCTCAGCTGACTTCTCAGGGCGTTGTTTGTTCACTGTTAACTACTCTTCAATCAATCTCTCCTCTCCCGTTTCTCTGCCCCTGTCTGTCCCTGTTTTTTATTCAACAGTCTGCGTGCTGTACACTCAAGGAATAGCCAACAGGGAATGGAGAGAGGTGAGTACCTACAGCAGGGTGTTTGGGGAGGGGGAAGGCGTTGGATTAATTAATTACTCATAAAAAGTCACTTCCAAGGAGCTGAAATGCCGTGTTTCACCCAATGGACACCATTTCAACATTGTAAAATTAATGTTAATGGAATACACCGAGTTTTTGGGAGCTCGGCCTCTTAGCTAACGTACATAGTAAGAAATGCTGGGTTGTTTTGTCGGTTATTTCACCCAATGCAGATGGGAGAGACTCAACTTTACGTTACGTTCTGATGCTACTTGCCACACACTGTGCTGGAGCTCAAGCGACTGTTTATAGACACCAAAATCATCCATGTGTCCCCGGTAGATCATTTGATACGGCGCTCCATGCTAACACTTTAGCATTCACTATGTTGAGTGATAGTAGCCGACTAGCATGATCTCAAAAGTGAGAAAATGAGAACTTGTAGCAGCTCTAAAGCTAAATGGTAAGTACTCTTAAATAATATGCAGCTAAATCTGGCAGCTTTGTGTAGATTGGTAAAATTAAATCACGTGAAATATGATACAAAAACAACATACTGTTTTGAACTAGCAGGGACTACTTTCCCTGTTTCCATAGGAATTGAATGTGGTGAGACTGTGTACAGCTACAAATCACTGTGCAGCGGATGAATACGTGGTTGCTTACCTAAAATAGTTCCAACAATAAGCCTGGCTACATCACTTATATTGAGTGAATGGTCTTTCATTTTTAAAAATGTATTAATGTACAGGCTATATAAAAAAAATCCACTCAACTTTTTATTTATAAAATCTCAGTCTTCTTACTTTGGATATACTAGTGGCATACAATCACTTAACATAGTGCATAATGCTAAAGTGTTAGCATTTAGCGCTGAAGTGAACATTCTGTTATGTTCTCATCACTAAACATCCCAAAAACTTGGTATATTCCTTTAATGTTGTTAGTGTTTCTGTTGGGAGATATGGCATTTCTGTTACAAGGCAGTAGGTCAGTTCAATTCAGCATATTTAAAGTGTCTTTTTTATAAACATTTTTGTTGCCAAAAATCACTTCCAGGTCTCACTGAATTTATTAGCAATAAACACCATAGATGTGTGACTGTAATGTGATAATGAAACCTGATGATTTATATGGGGTTGGCAAGTAAGGTTCAATTCCCAGTACCTACAGTTCCCAACTCAGCTGTAGTGCTGCTGAACAAGGGCACTTAACCTACTTGTATATACTGTATGTACCAACCTACTCCAAGGACAGGAATTGGAAACTAAAAATAGTACGATACAATACAGCATTCAGTAGCTTACAATTTGTCCTTGTGGTTGCATCTGTCCTTGTAAAAATAAACAAAACATGCTTTATATGGAAACTGGATTTGCAGTGTATGTTATACTGTATACTGTATGTTGAATGAATGTTCCTGACAACCGGTGTTACAGCATCACCTGAACTTTCTCCCAGTTTGGCAGGACAGAAGTCATAGACAACACCCTCAACCCAGACTTTGTCCGCAAATTCATCCTGGACTATTTCTTTGAGGAGAGGCAGAATCTACGCTTTGACCTGTGAGTTAACAGTTGACTTATGCGCGTTGGTGTGTGTGCATGTATGTGTGTGTGTGTGTGTGTGTGTGTGTGTTGGACAGGCGTGGGTGAGAGTGCTGCTCCGTGCGGAGCAAAGTTGAGTTAAGACTGAAATATTCATGGGCAGCGCAGAGGGAGATGTAAGTCTTCTCCCTTTTAAATAAAAGACTAGTTTTCATGCCGCTTTTTTTTCCCCCAGCATTTCTGTTTGAATTCATCTCATTCATACAATGCTCTGAGATGTAAAAAGGGCCGTATATCCAAATTGAATTGGACACTTCTGAACTAGGCATTTCATAAGGATTATGATCCATTTTTAATATTGTCAGTTCCCCTAAATTTGGTCTGCACTAAAATGTCATGCTTTTATCTAGACGTGGCTCACATGATGCAAAGATAACTGGGGCGGCAGGGTGGTCTAAAGGTGAGAGAGACTGTCCCGTAAATGAAAGGTAACAGGTTTTGATCCCCGCAGCAACCAGTGTGTTCCGTCTAAGTGAGCAAGACACTGAACTCCTACCTGCTTCCTGCTGGCGCTCTCAGTAAGAGCATCTCAGTGCCTAAAAAATGTGAAATGGATTCCAAAATTGGATTCCAAAGCCGTGTGTCGATGAATAGTTAATTGGTACATTCCCTTCTAGTTTTACGCATGCAGTAGTTCAAGCCCTCCTGAAGAAAGCTAACCTAGATCCCTCAGTCCTTAACATCTGTAGGCCTTTTTCTAAATTGATTGTTTTTATTAAATGTTTAGAAAAAATAGCTTTTAGTCATTTGTTATCTTTTTTGGACATTATTTGTGAGAAATTCCAATCAGGTTTTAGAGCACTACGCAGCGCAGAGACAGCCCCTCTCAAAGTAACAAATGGCCTCCTTTCAACAGCAGATGCAGCAGATTGCTCGGCCCTAATCCTTTTAGACCTAAGTGCGGCATTTGACACAGTTGATCATGCAATTTTAATTGACTGCCTTAAGCACTGGGTGGGTATCTCTGGCTCAGCACCGAGTTGGCTCAGATCTTACCTCTCAAACAGAAGTTACTCTGTTATAATAGGCAATTCTTCAGCTACCTCAGCAGGCAAAACCTCTGGGGTCCCTCAGAGCTCCATTTTAGGCCCTACCCCGTTCTCCCTCTACATGCTCCCACTTGGTAGCATCATTTCTAAACACAGTTCGTAATTCGTCTCTTTCCATTGCGATTCGGATGATACCCAGGTGTGTCTCCCATTAAAACCTGGCAACCCCAACTCTATAAACACTCTTAAGAACTGCCTCACAGACACCAAGTGTTGGATGTCCATGTTTTACAACTCAACGATTACAAATCTGATGTCCCAGAACATTTTACAACTCAAGGATTACAAATCTGAAAGTCTTATTTCGCCCTCCTAGCTCCAGAAATCTTGATCTAAAAGAATTTGGTAGTCTGTCCTCATCACAAAGCCAGTGACCAGAAATTTAGGAGTGATTTTTGACACTTGCTTGACTTTTGAGGAATAGGTAAGGAGAGTAGTGAGTAGTTACCTCCTACAATTGAGAAATATATTTTAACAAGACTAGGCACAAATCGGCACCCAGCTATCGGCACAGGCCGGCACCGTGCCCCCGGGAAACTCTGGGAGGCGTTGGCAGGAAGCCCTCAGCGTGATGAAACCTACATGCTTGTCTGTGTCTCTCTCTCCGCCGACAGAACAGAGGGCTGTCAGGTGGACTGAGCTCGTGCATATGCATCGAAATAAACGGCGATATGATATAATTGTATAGATTCTACTTCAGTGCTTCAGTTAGCTTCAGCTTACATGCATGATATTGGTCAGCCTGCTTACTATGTGGGAGAAACAGGCTCCCGATCTCAGCGGAGAAACTAGATGGTGGAGAAAACGAAACTTACATTTCTGGCTCTGTGATCCTATGATGTGCCATGTGCCACGGCCGACCAATGGTGTAACTTCATCACTCAGTCAGTCAGTGACAGACATTCGCGTTTATAGGGCTGGCCCCGCTGTTGCGGTCCAGCCAAAAAAAGTTGTTTTTATCCTTTATGTTGAAGGTCTTCTATGCCATTATCTTGTTTAGACTACTGCAGCTCCCTCTATTCCTGTGAGTCAAAAGTCACTCTCGCGTCTCCAGCTTGTTCAGAATGCAGCTTAGCATCTTTCTACTGGTTAACAGTTAGATATAGAATTGATTTTACTGATGAAGTGTAAAGCATGACTAGGTCTAGCCCCTAGTCACATTGCAGACCTCTTAGCTCCCTGTGAGCTGGATTATTAACAGTTTGTTCACGTTTTCTATTTTTTTGTCCACATCAGAGTAAAATACACCTGTGTTTTTATTTGCGATGTTTTGGAAAGTTGCAAAACTCATATTTCCTCATTTAGCCTAAAAGTTGAGTTGCTGTCCAAGAAATTATGATAATCCAGATTTTCTCCATTGTGTTTCAGCTTCACGCATATACACTGTATTGGGCCATGATAACTCATGAAATATGGATAGGCTCTTTTGTTTGTTTACTTGTTGGCATGTCAGCACGGCCACATGCTGTTTGCAAGCTGTGGGAGGTTAGAGTTAAGGTCAAGGAGAGACGGCTAGCTGTTTGTTTGTGTGTGTGCAAGCGGCAGATTGTATCATATTGTGTATACATTCAGTGCCTGAGGAAGTGTGTGTGTGTGTGTGTATATGTGTGTGTGTTCAGGCTTTTGTTCATATGTGAAAGCAAGTATGTGTGTGTCGTTTCATATTTGTGTGTGTGCGTGTATTTGGTCCTTTGTTCATTTGTGAAGGCGAAGATGTGTGTGTGGTGTGATATTTGTGGGTGTGTGTAAGTGTGCATGTGTGTGCGCATGCCTGTTTTGCGTATTCATTTGTGAGGGTGAATGTGTATATTGTTTCATATTTGTGTGTGTGTGTGGGCATATATGCGTTAATTTTTAAGGGCAAGTATGTGTATTTGGTTTCATATTTTTGTGTCCATGTGTGTGAGCATGTGTGTGTTGAGGTATTTGCTTGTGAGGGCAAGTGTGTGAATCAAGTATGTGTGTGTTTGTGTGTGCGTTGCCATCTGCGTGTGTATTCCTGTGTGCTAGAGGAATGTAACTCAGCCTGTGCCGGAGTATCATGCAAGCTGTTAAAAAAGAGAGAGAGAGAGAGAGGGGCATGATATTTGGGTTGTGAAGAGGGAGATGGAGGTTGATGGAGTATGTGTGTGTGTGGTGTGTGTGTGTGTGTGTGTGTGTGCGTGCAGCTCGGCCGGCTCCCTGCAGGGCTCGTCGTGAGTGGGCGAGCATCAGGCCCCGTTACTGTCTTCTGGCCTGATGGCCGTTCGACCACTTGCAGGGAGGACACGGCTGCACACACACACACACACACACACACACACACACACACACACACACACACACACACAAACAGTTCTCACTCTGCTGTCGGCTCACACACACATACACCACATACGTACTTGTCAGAATCGAAAAAATACCCCCAAACACACATGCTCTCTCACACACACATACACACACACACACACACAAAAATATGAAGTCACATCACACACTTCACTCTCACAATCCAGGACCCCAAAAAGACTAGCTGTGCTTTAGGGCAAAGCTAATGGGGATCCTAAGAAATATACAAACAAATAAACAATAAACAAACACACATGCTCTCTCTCTCACACACACACACACACACACACACACAGCCACACATGCACATATCACTACTCAGACATTCTCAAGCACTCATGCTCAGTCTTGATGCATGCACGCAACCAACCCACACACACACACACACACACACACACACACACACACACACTCAGTGTCCCTCCTCAGAGATTGCTCTTTACAGAACCAGTGGTTGCTCCTGCTGTACTCAGCCAGCCGTCTCTGCTCTGTCCTGCGGTCTGGAAGTCTTTTTGCTGCAGCTCCCAGCTCCTGCAGCCGCTCGTTACCTCCACCTCCCTCTCTTCCCATCATGCCTCACATCCCTGCAGGCAATCTATACAGCTAGACGGACCCAGCGCCCCGCAAAACCTCCAGTATAGCTGCTGAACCGTCCCGCGCCCCCCACCTCCCCTCCCTCTTCCCCTCCTCTTTCCCCCTGAAGCCACGACACACTTTGCATTTGACCAGGCTTCCTCTGATGCTATCCGTGCCTGGAAATCCTGTTAACTCTCATCTCTCCGCTGGCAGCTTTCCCGTTTGCTTCTGAAGGGGTAAAAAAAAAAAAAATTGGAATTGAAACTTGAGATGCTCACTGAAGCCAGCGGAAGCCTCTAGGTAGATGTCTGTCTAATCAAGTGTGGCAAATTGGATCAGACTTGAAAAATGAAGTGATGTTACACCCCAAACGGAATCAGAGAAGGCTGCAGCTTTTGTCCCATGTTAACTTTGTTTATATCATTGGACTGATTTCTTCTGATAGAAATTGATGGATGATATGTGACAGATACAGTAAACATGAGTTTTAAATGTATAGGAAGCTGTAAATGGTTAATTTACATTGGCAGTGTTGAAAAGTTGACCTATATTTTGAGTTGCAGTGGGATCTGAAAGTGATTAAAAGATTATTTTCAATCAGCAACTCCTATCATTAAAGAACATATGCTTCTGTAGCTGTTCCTTTACATTCATTTAGCTGTTGTAGTAAATGTAAATATAATGAAAATTCATCATCTGGCCTTACAAAAGCCCACCCCAAAAATAGCATTACAAATTGCAATTACAGCCCAATTGTCCGTATTCCTATTGGAAATGATAACTTGGGTCTCACAATCAAAATTACCTTCATGCCTCAAATCTATGAAAATATACAGGAAACGCTCGCTTGTGAACATTCCCTCCCTTTTCTTCTTCGGCATTTTGGTAAAATACCATATTCAGGATGTGCTGTCAAGGCCAGTTAGTACGATGAGCAATGTGCTTATAAAAGATTTGTGTGACATCTTGCAGCAGTCTGTATGAAGGGTCTGTGAAGGGTTTTTATAAAGCTGTTAGGAAATGAAGCTCAAGTGTCAGTGTATTGTCTTCTGTTATTCGCCCGTCTCTCCGGCCTCGTTTGTTTGTGTACCATCATTAGTCATCATCGCTCTATTCAGACAAAGCTCTGAGCGGCTTCTCCCCCCACAAGACAGCACAGGACCCAGAGAAATCCTGTCTGGCCCACTGCCTATGCAAAATGATGTCATCCACATGAACACTCACACACACACACACACACAGAGCGAGTGTGTGTGCGCACGAGCTGCTGGGGGACATCTTCTCCAGCAAAACCTCTCAACTGTGTGTTTATGTGTGTGTGGGTGAACATGTGCAGCTGAATGCATCGCACATACATCTGTAGTATGTTTTTTTTTCCTCTTCACTTTCTCTCTCTTTTGCTCTCTCTCTCTCTCTCTCTTTTGCTCTCTCTCTCTCTCTCCTCGTTATTAAATGAGATTAAATGAATCATTTATGAACATTTGGGAGTGACCGAGGCGAGGGGCGAATAGAACATGAGGCGCACCTGTGCATTTTGCCGTCGGGCGCGTTGCGTAACAGCGGCGCGTTTCCTTGCTCTTATGGAATTACATTTGTTACAACACGGTGTGTTGTAACAAATGTAACTCCCCCTGTAATTCCCCTGCAGGGAGCTTTCCTCGGCCGTGGCATTAGCGACGGACTGTGTGTCTCTTGAGTTTGTCAGCGGGCGCCTTATCGTACATGGCATGCTGTCTGTGGAAAGAAACGCACAGGCTCTTTCACTTACACACTCCGCTGCACGCCGCTGTGCACACACACCACACACACACATGCTGACACACACCTGAGACGCCCGGGAAGGTAACGGGTTAGGGAGGTAAATAAAGCTGGATAAATTGCTCCCTGGGGATTTCAGGGGGGGGGGGGGGGGGGGGAGAGGCGAGTGTCTGCGTGCCTTAGCTGCTGCTCATGGTTTTGCATGAATGTCCCTCCGCAGGCTGTATAAGTATGTCAGCTATAGAGACGCTGTGATGTTCTTGGAGACTGTACTGTAAAATGCACAATAGCGTTCTGCAAGCCGAGCGCTGCAGCCGGGTGAAAACCGCGCATCTCCAAAAATGTGTCCTCTTCAGAAAAACACCCCTTCTTCTCAGATTGATGACCCTGCATTTTTCAAAATGATACAGTAGGTTTTGAAAGTGTTTCCTGAAAACCCAGGGTCATAAAATCTTGTCAACCCACAGCAGACCATAGAAGGAAAAACATGAAAGTCACCTGAAGTGCACAGCAAAATCGTCAGTGTTCATTTAACTGTGAGATAAAATCAACACTGTGAGAGTGTTTATAGAAGTCTGAGTTAATTTAACACTTGTAAATGGCCTTAGATCCATTTCAGCTCTATTAGTGGACAAACAACTCTCTAATCAACACTTGTCAACTCAAAATAATTGAAAAATCTGCAAAAATCAACACTTGCAGCACTTGAATTTGCTGGGAGTTTTAAGATTTTCACCTGAGACCCATTGGTTCTCAACCTGGGGGTCGGGAAGCACCGGTGTGTCGTGAGATGATATGGATTTATGGATTAGGAGAAAACATATTTCTAATATACAAATTGTTATCATGTCTATTTTCTCTGATTTTTCCTATAATTTTTGCTTTTTTTTCTTGATAAATAGTTAGTTCTCTTCTCTTCTCTTCTCTTCTCTTCTCTTCTCTGGTGGATTGGGGGAGTTGGCATCACTTTGATTTAAGGGGTCTAAAAGCCAAAAAGGTTGAGAACCACTGATTTGTTGTTTTTTTTTATTTTTTTATTTTATTATTTTTAATCAAATTGGAAGAAAAGTCAACTGTGGGCATTCTCCGCACTGCCTTCTCACGGCCCGGTGGCAAATATGTTACGGTCCGGGGACCGGGGGTTGGGAACCCCTGACTAGACTATGGATGCCATCGAAATTGTTGTACTTTTATGCCTGAAATATGATCAGTAATGCTTTTGGAGCCAGAACCACAGGCCTGCTTTAGAACTGAACAGCTTCTTTGGAGCAGTGGGGGTGAAGTGCCTTGCCCAAGGGCCTCTTGACAGTAACATGTGTCTTTCACTTCCCCAGCCCAGATTCTCCCAGTAAGTCCCTGTTGTGTTTTGAGCTGTCGGCCTTCCAGTCACTTTCAGACCCACTTCTCTAACTTTTTCTCGCCCACGTCGACCTCCATCCTGACCCGTCTCTCTCTCCTCCTCTCTGCAGGTACGATTTGGACTGCAAGAGCGACAACCTGTCTAAACATGTGAGTGTCTTCTCCACCTCTAACTCTCTTCACACAGTAGCTGCTCAGTAATCAGTCATGCATTCATGGAAATATCACACAGCCAAATGTCTTCTTTCGCACAATACAATAGACGCTTGATTTGCAGTCTGAATGTCAGAGGAAAGGGTGATGTAACGAGGGACAAAACAATCCTGTTGGCATTTAAACTTTCTTAAAGGGAATGCTTTTCGTTCTGTCCTTTTTTATGTCTAATCACTAACCCTAACCTCTCATCACACGTTCATTGAGAGGTTTTGTCTGTCCTTAGCTTCCTGTTTGTTTGTTAGCAATGCCAGTGCAAGTCAATCGGGTATGAAACTCAAGTCTCAGAATCACATACAATTCCAGTAGTTGTATTTTTCATCCTTACTATAACTACAGGTGTAGTATAAGGATATATAATGAATGGCTTGCAAAACAATTCTAAGAGTGAAGAGAGTAAGCATTGCTAACAAAGCTAACAGGACTGCAGACACTAGAGCTTTGGAAAGCCTCCGCAGGGGTTTGAATTGTGAGCAATATGATAGGTTTAAAAAAATCTCGAACCTGCCCATGAATCGCATTGATAATTTGATGTTACACAAGAGTGTATTGCAAACCTCTACTTCATCTTTGAGGTAATAGATTCAATTTCGATAGTAGTCACTATCAGTTGACAATTAATTTAAATTATTACTAATATCACAATATTGATATTGTTGAAATTTTATTCCTCCCAACTTAGTCCTCTGATATGGAGTTTTTTTTACATGCAGCTTGAAAATTGAATTTTCCTTTGGTTTTCTGTTTCACTCTGCATTTTAAAAGTGCTATTAAGTGCTTATCCATTTCTCTTTTTATTTTCAATTCTCCTTTTCCTATTGTCATTTTCACTTGCACCTTTTGGTATGATGATTTCCAGTGCTACAGTACAGAAGAAGACATTTATATTTTTACGATTACATTTGGATTCTGAATAAAAAACAAAATCCTCCATATCATGAAGGACCAATATTTGGTTTGTTATACTGCTGCATTCCAACTGAAATTCCAATCTGCTGCAGACAGTGATGTTACTGACACCAGGCCAGGTGATGTGGAGGCAGCTGGCTGCCAGACAGGAAACACAGACAGACAGGTTACTACTGGGTCAGAGTAACAGAGTCTCTCTCAGCCTGATGTCTGTCTGTGTGTCTGTGTGTTTCCTCAGCCACAGACACAGAGCCCCGGCTGTTCTCCTTCCCTTCCCTGTCACACTTGGATCAAATATTATTTACAACCAATTAATTTGTCTTTCACCTGCTTGGAGTATCATGAAGTCGGCCACATGAGACAATACAAAAGTGCCGAAACACTTCGATAATAACAGTCAATGTATCTCTGTGATTGAACTCTTACCTGAAGCTATCTGAATTGTCCTAAACTTCACCCATCTGATACCGCACACAAGTTACAACAAACCTCAAAGGAACAATCTGTAATATGTACTCTACAGTAACATCTAACAACAGCCATGGGATCATCGTGTGTCCCACCATGCATAAAATATTTTCTATATTGTTTTCTATAGTGTTTCTATAGTCAGTAGTAGTTTTTTTTATCAAATGTATTTCTGCCAAGACGCACCTTCATGATCAAAGTGACAAATAGCGACGTGTCAGAGCGGACAGAGCGACAAGCGGAGCAGCTTTTTCATTGCGGTCTTTGTCGAGCTTTTTAGGCTTCGTTGCGGTACGATCTTCCATGGCTGCACAAATGAAACTGAAAGAAGTTCTGAGCAGAAGAGGTGGTGTGGATCATTTCCACCAAAACAGAGAGAACAGACCGGACTGCTTGTTTAGAAAGCTTGAAATCTCAGCAGCCTTTGAGGAAACAGTGGAGTGACTGGCATTGAGCACTTGAACACTTGCAAACCCCCACTGATATATTATGGTTATTTTGTCAAACGAGCTAGTAAAATACTACTGATTGTTCCTTTAATATTACTCCCAAAAACTATTCAACCCGGGCTGCCCCCCTATTCTATTGTTGGTCAAGCTCTAATTCCATAGATAAGAATGGCGATGACGCGGCAAAAAGGCCACGCCTACAAAGCGCAAAACCCTATTCAATTTCTATGAACAAAAACAATAAATCAACATTTTCTGCGTTTGCTTTCTCTGTGTTCTAATAATTTATGTGAAACGTACATGGTGTAATTTTTTTTTTTTGACTCCTCTCTTGCACGCACGTTTGCGAGCTTGTTAGCATTTTGCGACTTCCAGATAATTCAGTTATAATGGTCATGCAGTTGTTTGACAGACGTGAAAAGGTTAAGGGCAATTAACAACAATATATACGTACATTTCACATAAATTATTAGAACACAGAAAAAGCAAATTCAAAAAGACTCGCAACTCTGTGGCAGCTCCCAATATTTTGCTTACTTTATTCTACATTAAAAAAATATGTTTCGAGTCCTCACGGGCTCTTCGTCAGGTAGGTTTTGCAATGAATCAGACAGGTTCAGGTGTTCCTCATTTACAGAATGGATGTGGGTCCCACCCATAGGTGTGATCATGGAAAAACCAATGAAATATCTACAAAGAAAGAAAGAATAGAAAAAAATATATACATATAACCCGGAAATCCTGCTTAACCATCGTTAGAAAAAACCCAATTAATTTATATTTGAGTATAATTCACCTAAGTAGGTAGCATATCAAAAAGCATTCACAGTATAAAGATGGGCCTATTTATTTATATACATGTGGCCTATTAGTTCTATATTGGAAAGTTCTAAGGGGTACTGCAATCTCATGATTCACTGGTCATAGATGTAAGTTTTTTCCCCTCCCCCCCCAAAAAAGGAAAACAACAACAACAACGAGAGCAATATATATTATATATATATATATATATATATATATGAAGAAATTATCTCATTAAGTTATCGAAAAAGTGAATCAAAAAGGAAGAATAGTAGCCTAATATCAAAGCAACCACAGAAAATGTAGATTTTTTTTTTCTTTTTCCCGTAGAAACTGAATCAGGTTTTGCACTTTGTACACCATTCTGATGTATCCTGATTCTGCGGCCCAGCTTCAGACTTCACTGCCCCACAGCCCTTTCATATCTTTCCCAACCAGCAGCTGCAGCAGCCCCTGCTCCACTTCTGTCCATAACTCCAGCTCCATCTCCAAGCACTGTTACCCTACTTCATCCTCATCTCCAACTCCAGGCCCGGTGCTTTTCCCCGTCCCCCGTCCCCATCCCCGTCCCCCATCCCGCCCCGGGGCTTATACTGAGAGCGCCCAGCAATGTGAGCGCAGCGACTCACTCTCAGCATGAAGGCGGAGGACGCTTGGATGCGTCCTGTCGTCGCCGTGGATGTGGGGGATTGGAGATCTGGCACGCAGTGATGGCTCCATTGTCCGCGCACGTCCATCCCCTCTCGCCTGGCTATAAATAACACACAGAGGGGGAAAACGCATACAAGTACAGTATCTCTCTTTGGCAGCTATAGTGCCAGCGCTCAAAGATGCCGTCTCTCCTCCTCCTCCTCCCCCTCCCCCCCCGTCACAGCAGATGTTTTCCTCTGCCGTATGGTTCATATATACCTTGTGCAGATATGCTTATGGCTGCGGGGGGAAGATGTGCAGACGTGGGCCGAGCAGTGAAGTCTAATTAAGCTCTGTGTGTCCCGTTTTCCTATCAGATGAAATGGATGTTCCTTTGTCATCGTGACAGCCGCTTATCACGCCCCTGTGCACAGATCCTTATTTTACTCCCGTGGCTTCTGTGTGGTTAAAACATATCAATTTCCTGCTGGGAAACATCATTGTCATTTCGAAGTCGTTATCCATTATTGTGAACTTAATTATTAGCGAGTCGTTTCAGGTGGGGGGAATGGCTTCCTTGTTTGCAGGCAGTAATCTGGATAACGGGCCGTGTGTTCTCTCACAACGTTTGAGTCGTAGCGCCCAGCGGAACGCCATCGTTGAAATTGATCACTGTAAACTTTTCTTCTGAACAGACAGAAATTAGGTTAGGAACCACTATTTCTAAAACTAGAAACCAGAGAGAGAACCCTTGGGCTTGTCAACAAAGCCAGTAACCCATTCATTGTCTATGGAGCATCCCAGTGACTTTACAAATTCAAGGCTCAGTTCTCCAGTTTCTAGCTTTAGGAAAGAGTAGCGGATGTTCACAAGTATTGACTGAACTGTCCTGGGACACAGGGATATGTGAGTGTTTAAAAATGGGTGGCATTTCCCTTTAAAGGAATAGTTCACCCAAAAATGAAAATTCTGTCATCATCTACTCACCCTCATGCCAGTTGAAACACAGGTGAAGTTTGTCCATATAACACACAGGGAGGTTGCCAGCACAACTCCATAGCAGCCTTCTCCAAAACAACTGAAGTCAGTGGGGACCAGTTCTTCAGAGTTCCAAAAAGACCTACAGTATATTTACAGCATCATTTAGTGCAAATCTTAACTACAGCTGATTAATTTGCAACAAATAATGGTGTATAGGTCTTTCTATTCACAGTGTGATTGTGTGGCTGTTTTTTGTTTTGGAGCTCTAAAGAACAGGTCCCCATTGACTTCAGTTGTTTTGGAGAAGGCTGCTACCAAGTTGTGCTGGCAACCTCCCTGTGTGTTATATGGACTAACAAATTTCACCTGTGTTTCATTTGGCATGAGGGTGAGTAGATGATGACAGAACTTTCATTTTTGGGTGAACTATTCCTTTAATGGGATACAAAGCCATGCTATGGATGGTGTAAATTAGACTACAATAAAGTAAGCGGCCAAGTAAGCCAATAAGTGAATTTCAGAAGCATGTAGGACATGAGAGAAATTTAGACATCATAGCTGTGATGTTTTCTACTTCAGCATCCTCCTCTCTTAACCGCCACTGAGCCTGTTTATCTGAGGAGACACACTTCCTAGCTCAGGGTTTGTGAAGCGTAGCAGGCGCTGCGCTGGCGCTGCTAGCTAGCAGCACACTTCTCATGGAGAAGCCAGAGCGTTTTTGTCATCTCTTTTTGTGCGAGAGCTCGGCTGGGGGAGGAATTTGCTCAGCACCGGCAAAGATCTTCGGAGCAGCTTTCTGCCCGCCGGACTCAACACGGCTCATCTGTCAAGTACTTTTATACACACACTCACACACATGCAAAACACACACACAATCTGGTAGGCTAGGCCTCAGTATCAGTATGAACAATCAGCCCCTGTCTGTCGCAAACAGACTTTTCAACCCCCCCCCCCCCCCCCTTCCCCTCGCTCTCCCTGCTGCCCAAAGGCCGCTCCTCACTAACTGACTGCTCTCTCTACAGTAATCAACAAGGACACGGCTCCCTCTGCGCACTGTTTGGTGTCAAATGGCAAAATATATGAGAGCTTTAGCATGATGTAGCATGGTGGGGTTGGTACTGTGAACTTTACAGGCCAAATGTTGAAAGAAAGCGTTAATGAATGTTTCTCTCTGCATCTCACAACCCTGCTGTGTAACCTATTTATGCTTTTTTGCATTTCTGTGTGTGTGTGTGTGTGGGTGTGTGTGTGTGTACATCTGTATATATGTGTGTGTGTGTGTGCATGTTTTTCACACATGCAGGACTTCCTGGGCCAGGCCTTCTGTACCCTGGGTGAGGTAGTCGGCTCCCTGGGAAGCCGCTTGGAAAAACCTTTGATGTAAGTAGAGCGCTGGAACACACACAGACACACGCACGCACACACACACACACACACACACACATAAGCAAGCACACCAGGGTTCAGGTCAATTCTCTTTCAATTCACTGAATTCAAAATGTAAGCTGAAACCACATGTAGCATGAACCTTCATTCTCTTTATATGTTTATTAGATTCTACTGTATATAGGCATCTTTTACAGCAAATATTTTCCAGTTTGTACATTTTGATGAAATCCATTTTCTGACTTGAGTGAATTAATAAGACAGAGGCTTGTATTTCATTACTCTGATCAGGGTAATCACAGACACTGTCATTATCTGCCATAAAACACGTGCGTGGGGTCATCGTTAGATTTGGGATTCTGCTCCGTTCAGGGGAATGAATTGAAATTCAGCGTGTGATTTTTTTAAGATCATTTGCCACGGTCGGTGTTTTGAAGTGAAATCAAGCAGGATATGAAAATGAGCCAAGATGTTGATGAGAACGCGCCGTCTCCGTCGGCCAAATGAGATGAATAGTTAACCAGCAGCGGCTCTAATGACAGACTGTAAACAAGCTGAGATGGTAAACAGTCT
>NW_027278931.1:47500-61931 GCF_046629955.1 Centroberyx affinis
TCCGCCATTACTGGACACTACTTAGCCAAATGAAATTATCTCTGCCCTTCCTCGCTCAGAATCAGGCCCGGGGTCCGTGGCATTCATTTGGTCTATTTTTAGTGGTCAGTCTCCCTTGGCTTTATTGGCTGAATGTTACGCTTCGCCGGCTCAGGATGTAAACAAACATTGCATCTGAAATGTCACTGGATGCCGTAACATTATTTCGAGGTTCTTTTTTTTGCAGGTTTTTATTCAGCATTAGTTGTTGTTGCTCATGTAGACATAAGGCAATTAGAGTAGAGGAAGCAAAATGTGACTCCAGGTCTGCAGGGGGCGCGAGCGGTTGGAGTTTTACATTTTACATTTTCACATTTTAGAGATTTAGCTCACACTTTTTTCCAGAGTGACTTATAATGAGTGCAGCAGTAGAATAACCTTAAATTCGTAGATCACCCACATCTCAAGCAACCAGTAATGAGGAGTGCAGCGCTCAGAACTAAAGCATCCTGATTATTAATGCCATAAATACTCCAGATTCCCTAGAATGATCATGTTTGGTAGATAAGTGCTAGATAAAAAGGAACCAGGGAGAAAAGACAGGCGCTTTATGAGTGCAAGTAGAGCAAGAGGATATGAGGGATGAGAGATTCAGGAGTGTTTGATCTGCTCGTTTTTTTTGTCCCCCATGTGATAAAAAATACACTGACTTTCCTGATGGAGATGCTATAATTAAAGGGCAAAGTTGCTCAATTTGAAAGGCCCTGACTGCCGCACCAAACGTCCGATTGACATGAAACTTTCTATGCACATCCAGCTATCCTTTCAAAATACATGAATTGCCCTTAAAAGTCAAAATTTCCAAGTCAAATTAATGATGAAATGATGAAACTTTGAGGGACGATGCATTTTGCCACTGTGTGCATTTAAAAAATACACAAATTAACTTGATGGGGACTTAAACTTAAAGGTTAAAAGTCAACATTTAAAACTTTTGAAAGACCGTAAATGCTTCATCACCGCTCCGATTTTGAAGTAACTTGATGATGGATTATGCGTCTTGTTACTGATTGGCTGAAAGTGTGCCTGCATCATTAGTGGGGGACGACATGAGACACTCGGTAACCCTTACTTAACCCTGTCATTTGGGGACGAACACATTCGCAAAGGCCTGAGGGAGAATTTCACATAATCACATATTCACTCCTGGACTCTACCTGATGCTGCCACAGTCTTCTGCGGTTTGCCACAGTTTTGGTGCCTTGCTCAAGGGCACTTCACTGCATTTCCAAGATTTTCCCAGCCGCTCTGTTGATTCGAACCATCCACCTTCCAGTCACAAACCCCGCTACTTTTAAGCTTTCGGCTATACTGCCACTTTGGAAATGATTTGTTCTGTGTTTTTTTGTTTGTTTTTCCAGTGGAATCCCGGGGAAGAAATGCGGCACCATCATCGTGAGAGCAGAGGAGCTGAGCAACTGCAGGGTGAGGAGACATTTGGTTCCTCTGTTCCTCTGTTCCTCTGGGTCAGACAGTATTCAGCCTGTTTGGAGTACCGCGTGGGCGGGGTCAGCTGCATCAGGACAACTCAGATAGGGTCAGGAAGATTGTCAATCACAGAAAAGTATGTTAAATTGACTTTCATATGCTTTCCTCGGATTAGTGGCAAACCCTCCCCATCTGATACTATTATTTGGAAATATTGGATAAAGGAGATTTTGCCATAAATACCCTTAAGATGCTGTAAATCCTGGACTAACACAAACACACAGATGCATACACACAAATACAAAAACATTCAGAAGCAGATACAGCACAGAACCCTTTCCCAATACTTTGCTTCACTGCATTTCAACAGTGACATCAATTTTACAATACACTGAAGATATTACTTGTTAGATTACTGTGATAACAGAATTTTGACTTTTTATTCCAAGTTTATTATCTAACCATTTGATACTACAATACCATGACAAACAAGAAAAACCATCAACCAATATCACAGAACAACCGCTGTCTTTTATTTTCAAGTGTTTTTTTTACCACACGGACAGCTTTGTAGTAGCTTTTGCTCAGGGGTTTTGGGTCGGGGCCAGTTGGGTGTCCGTCTGTTGGCTCTGTGAGTGAAACAGTTCCACGTTTTGCTCCTGGCACCAGTTCAGAAGGACTGGGATTCAGATCAAGACACGGTGGACTGTTTTACGCTGCTGTCATCTTTTCAGCTGTTGTTGTTTTGTGCTGACCCCAAACACTTTAACACTGTTAAAGCAAGGTGCATTGTTATTGGCAACATACCACGCTTGCTCTCTCGGGGTTGCTGAAAGGCATTCTGGGAAATGTAAGAAATCACTAACTGAAGCAGAAGTAGACAAGGCAGGTTGAGGGGAAAGTGGGTTCACCAGCAACACTTCATCAGAAAATAACTCCTGGAATTTGTTGAACATCATATACTGAACAAAAATATAAACGCAACACTTTTGTTTTTGCTCCCATTTTTCATGAGTTGAAATAAAAGATCTAAGACTTTTTCTATGCACACAAAAGGCTTATTTCTCTCAAATGTTGTTCACAAATTTGTTTAAATCCGTGTTAGTGAGCACTTCTCCTTTGCCAAGATAATCCATCCACCTGACAGGTGTGGCATATCAAGATGCTGATTAAACAGCATGATTATTGCACAGGTGTGCCTTGGGCTGGTCACAGTAAAAACCAAAAACAAATTCGTTAACAAAATTCGAGAGAAATAAGCCTTAGAAATAAGTCTTAGATCTTTTATTTCAACTCATGAAAAATGGGAGCAAAAACAAAAGTGTTGCGTTTATATTTTTGCTCAGTATAAATTGGAGATATCATATTGATGATATGGAACAGTGTAATGTGTGATGAAATGGAGTTTCAGCTTGCAGAACACATTTGGTGAAAGTATCAAAGATTATAAAACTCAATCTGAATTGTCTTTCGCAGTCTTTCGCACTGGTATTGAAGCACTATGGACATTTCAGTTATTGTATTATTGAAACGATTACAAGAATCCCATGCTGCATTTAGGTGATAATGCAAAAATCAGAAAGATCATTTTGACTTTGATAATAACTTTATTCACCAAGAACAATGAATCTACCAAAATTTGTCCTGGCGGCATGCTGTTTGCTGGACATACAATACACTATACACTCTTCCCTTCCACCAACAGTGCTGTTTGTTTTGATTGCATTGGGAACTTGTGTGGTCTTAGCAGAATGTGTATTTATTTATATGTTGGTTCCTCTTTAGGAGTCGGTGATGCTGCAGTTCTGCGGCAACAAGCTGGATAAGAAGGACTTCTTTGGGAAATCTGACCCTTTTCTCGTCTTTTACCGCAGTAACGAAGACGGCTCGTAAGTTGACAAGCAATTTCCCCGTGCTATTTGTAGATATCGGTTTATTGAATTAAAAAAAAGTAGCTATCTCTATTTTTGTGCTTTCCACACACACACACACTGAAGAATATCAGCCTGTAATGCATAGAGACACAGAGCGAGATTGTTCACGCTCCAAAAAGCTCCCATACGGACGATGTAAGAGCTAAACTGTCTCCTTGATGTTACATAATAGCCATCCATAATACTCTGTACTGTATATGCGACTTATACTGTCCAGCCATTAACAAAGAGAAGCCGGCAGACGAAGGGATGAGAGGATGAGCGGAGATGAAAGGGCCGAGTCGAGAAGGGGGAAATAAGAGGAGCGGGGGGGAAAGAAAAGGCGGATGAGTTGGGAGTTAAGTGAAAACTGCGTTGGGGTCGGAGTCTCTTTGCCCCGCAGATGCTTTTATTCAAGTCGACTTCAGCGTCTTGCACTTAACACATTCTCTTTTTGTGCAGCTGGGTATTTATTGAAGCAGTCTAAATGTTCGGCCGCAGGGTAAAACAGCAGCATGCCGCGGCTACAGAGAGCCACACTAGCTGCTACATGCAGAGAACGGGCAACAGTTGCTTTTCAGCCGAGGAGCGAGCTTCATTAAATACTCCTACATCACACAGTCATCCCCTTGTTAACACAGCGAGGTCGTACACAGAGGGCTGCTTTAAACTTTAAGTAACATTTGTCATCTATTAACAGCTTTGTGTGTGTTTGTGTGCGCCACAGGTACACCATCTGCCACAAGACAGAAGTGGTGAAGAACACTCTGGATCCGGTGTGGCAGGCCTTTAAAATTCCTGTCAGAGCGCTGTGTAACGGAGACTATGACAGGTAGGAGACGCACTGATGGATCCCACAGAGACACATATCTCACTGACATTGTTTACAGTTATATTTTAGGAATTAAGCACCTGTCCAGAGTGACTTCCGTTGAGTGCAACAGCATAAGCTTCAATTCCTAGATCATAGTAATGAGTGCAAGAGTCAAAGCCACAGCACCCAGACAACAACTCCCACAATAATACTAACAATAATAAACTTTATTTATATGGTACTTATCTAAAAGCAGAAATTACAAAGTACTTTACAACAGTGATTCTCAACCTTTTTTCATATCAAGGACCCTAATTCAATCCACATTAGAGCCCCATTTGATGAGATTTTGTCTCTTGGACCCAAATCTGAGAACCTTTTATATTGTTAGATATGATTTTGTCCAGAATTCCATGACTATCTGTATTGTAGGTAGAGAGATAACAGTGAAATGACAAAAACAATCATTCTTCTACATTCTCTAACTGTGTTAACTTCTGGTAAATGAAGTAATGGTGAAATTTAACAATTCATCAATTTGCTGGGGACCCCCTGGAACCCCCTCAAGGACCCCTGGTGGTCCCCGGACCCCACGTTGAGAACCACTGCTTTACAGCAAGGTGTCAAAACAAGAAGAGTAAAATATAGAAGTAAAAGGCTTTTGGTAAAGTGCAAACCTGCACCAACGCTGAACAATTCTCCAACTTGCAAAGCTGCAGCCTCTGTAACTGTTTATGTTTGTTTATCATTTGTCTTCCGGGTTTGAGCAGCTGTCTTGGAAGTCCCGGATGTCAGACTTTCCCATCAGCAGTTGTGGCTAAAAAAAAGTAATCCCACATCCAGGTCATCACCAAAATCTAATCAGCTGATCCTTGGGCCAAGGGCGATCTGTTCACCAAATTTCAGCCAAATCTGTTTGTTACTTTCTGAGATATCTTGCTAAGAAACAGACAGAAAGAGGTGAAAACAAAACCTTCTTCCAACTTCGCTGGTGAAGCTAATGAGGAGATAGAAATAAGAAGCGCAAGCAAGAAAAAAAACGCATTAAAAGATGAATAAATTGATGCATCAAATGAAATCAGATAAAAGAAAACATAAGAAACTAAGAGTTCTCCAACACATCATTGCTATCACTTAAGTTAAATTGATTTCTTGACCCTGCAAGCATACTTTTAGATTTTGGAATCAACTCTTTATCTCTGTTAGTCTCATAATTCTGGCTAAACAACAATATTCGTCTAATGGCGCAAATCCCAGATCTAAATTACCACCAAAAGTCTAATCAGTTGGATCAAAGTGAGTCAATCGCTGAAATCTGGTTCGCTTTTCCAAAAGGCTTTATGCAGTCGGAAGTTGGATAAAGCCCTCTCCTTTCTTTTAGTGGAGTGTTACAATCCATCATGAACAGGAATATTATCTTTTAATATCAGATGAAGGGAGGAAAATAAATATCTCTGCAATGAAATGAAGGACATTACTCTCCTCTGCTTATGGGTTGCTCTACAAAGTCCAAATCATCTTTATTATGAGTCCAATCCACTCACTGCAGTCCTTCGGGTGCGATAGTGCTGTACTGTACATTTATGCCGAAGATATTTCCAGGGACACGGGAATATTTGCTCCATTTATCATCTGGACACCTTTAGCTCTGACACTTGTACTCCTTAATATCGGTTGCTTGTTATGTTGGTTATCCAGGAATTTAAGCTTCTTCTAGCATCACACTGACTTTACAGTAATATAACTAACGCTGTGTAAGAGTGTCATCTAAATGCTTAAAACGGAATGAAACATTGTCCAAAGTCAGATTATTAGGGACTAGGGTTCGACCGATATGGATTGCTGACTGGGTAAAAAAAAAAAAAAAAACGCCCCTGTAAATGTGGCCCAAACTGTCCCACCACAACCAACCCACAGATGCTCCACCCAGCCGCCCCGCTGTTCACAATATGCAGAACAAAGTATTATTAGAGATATAGCCTATTTTATCTTTAAAATGAAGTTGCGATTTTATATTTTAATTCAAAATATAATAACAAAACATCACTTTTACCATCAGTTGTTGACAAGGTTTCCATGCTGCTCTCTGCTCACAAACGTCACATCTCTGCAACTTGGGAAAATCGTAGAAAATCCCGACTCTCCTCGCCATATTTACCCCCTTGTTCATGTGCACTTAACTCATGATTCTGATATTTCCGACTGCACCTTGAAGGCAGCATAATGTTCAATTGTTAGGTTGCAAATTTCTGCCCAACACAATCAGTCTGTCATTGTCAGTGCAGCGTATGAAAGGTAGAATGTACCAAAGTATGTTTGGCGGGGGGGGAGACAGATGGACTCATGAGATGTGATGAACTTATGAACTTATGAACTCCCCCATAACACACAACACACACACACACACACACACACAGGTTGACTGGCCCACCGGGAAAACTCCCACTACTCCAGATGGCCCGTCTGCCCCTGGCTGATACCGATACATTTGAAGCTGCTGATATCTGATATTTTCGGCTGATAATTAGGAAACACTGAAGGATTCAGTGTTTTCCCCCAGAATTATATTCTTATCTCGGTGGAAAAGCCTCTGAAATAGCATTTAGTTCATCATGGGACACTAAAACTCTCCATTAAAACCCATAATAATGAAATTCTTAAATTCCTGAAGCTGCTGAGTAAAATCATATCCTCACCTCCATCATACTGTCCGACACTGACTGGCTGATATCTGACTTTCATTAAAAGGCCAATAACAGCCCGATATGTCGGTCTTACCCTGTTAGGGACGTCCATTCCAGTAACGGCACAATGAGTTTCTTCATCTTTCATATTTCGATATATTAGTTTATATATAGAGAGAGCTGATATTCGCCTTTTATTAAAAACTAGATACTCTAATCTTCCTCCGTCTTCCTCTGATATGATGAATTTGTTTGGGAAGCCCTTTAACCTGAATTGATTGTAATAATACATTTTGATCAGAGCCCACACAAGTATGCATGCATGTTGTTCTTATTCGCCTGGATTTCAGAGGATTCAGAGGACATTTTGATGGAAACACTGCATACTTGTAATTCTTTGGAATATTTTGGCATTAAAATGGTAAAATTTAAAGATATTGAATAGACAGCTTCATTCCAAGAATAATCAAATTCTTCATCTTTCATATTCTTTATGTCCTAGTGCAGTGAGACCGGTATATATGTTTTCCGATATTGGACTGGATACTGGCCAGTCAGTGTTGTCTTCCTCCGATACGATGGATTTGTTTGATCACATATTTGTTGGGAATTTATTGCCCTTAACCTGAATTCGCCTGGATTTCAGTGGAGAGTTTTAGAGTCTCATGGTCTAAAAGCTTTTGCACCCTGACAAGAATAACATTTTGATGAAACCACTGCATAATTGTAATTCTTTGGAATTTTTGGCATGAAAATGGTCGAATTTAAAGGTCCCATATTCTACTCTTTCCAGTGTTTTATTTTATGTCTTGAGGTCCATTCAAAGCTGTGTGTGTGGTGTCATGTACCAAAAACACTCTCAATCCATTTTGACCAGCATCTCTCTGAGCCTTACCAAGAACAGGCTGTTTTTGTTGCTGTGTCTTTGAGACTCATTAATATTAATGTTCTGTTCTGATTGGCTAACGGTTTCAAGCATGAAACGTGAGACACTGCAGTCCGGCAGCTACAGGTAGGGAAAACTTTCCGGTAAATATAGACAATGACAACCGCTCAACCGCCTTGAAAAAAACACTTTGTTAGTCTATTATTTCTTACAAAAATGATAATGAGCGAACCTTTGTGACGCCACAAAGTTACAGAAGTCCAAACGGCTCGTTTAGAGGCTCGCTTTTCTAATATGGATTGTGTGGATTTTCATTGGCGACCGTGCGTTTTGATACTTTCACCATGTTTAGATAGCACATCCAACTCCTTTATAATCAAAGAAGCAAGGTGAATCCTGTTTTGCACGATATGGGACCTTTCAAGATATTATAAATGGCCACAAAATATCGGCTATAGACAGCTTCGTTCCAAGGATATCCATATCGGCCTTCAAAAAGCCATATTGGTTTTCACTGTAATCCCCAGTATGAGACTTCCCCCACTTACGGCCGCGGTCGGCGTCTTCCACGGACGAGTTGCCAGCCTTTTAAGCAGAAAGACTCTAAATCAGTGGCGCTAATTGGTTTTTTAATGGGATTTCCACCACCTCTCCTCCCCCTCCCTCCACCCCCCTCCGCCCCCCTCTGCCCCTTCTCTCTCTCCCCCACAGGAGCATTAAGGTGGAGGTGTACGACTGGGATCGAGACGGAGGGTGAGGGAACATGCTCTTCCTCTTGTGCTTTCAGTCTAAAGTGATAATCTGTGTTCTGCACTGTGTGTCAAGATGCTCCATGTCAGGCTTACACTGCTGTTGTTTTAGTGACATACAGCTGCTGTGATGGGAAACCACACAGAAACTGCAATTTTTGGTGTTTACAGGCTTATCTACTGTATATATGCTGTGTGAGTTTCATGATCCTTGCATTTCTTTCTTCATTCCTGAAAAACATACTTATTTTTTAACTTATTATCTTATTTTTTTTTACATGCTTTTTCTCATCTAACATCACTGATATGCTCCTAAAAATAAATTAGTTGGAGCAAGTAGGGAAGGGTATTTGGGATTATTTTCACAGATCAAGCTCCAGAATATTTTTCCCTGTGCGCTCTAGTTTTTCACCGCAGGAGCACAATATTATACTCTGTGGGGGGAAAAAAACATTCTCTATTGCTTTTAATAATACAACATTAAATATTAATGTTTCCTGAACGATCTTTGATAACTGGAGAGAGAGTTGAAGTCAGTCAGGGAGTAAAGGTGGTGTGTATTTTGTGGAGGAAGTGAATAAAACTGTTGCAAAGAATTCATTTAAATAATTTAGCGAAGAGTTTCAGCCAAGAAATCTGATTGGTCTAAGATGCGTTTCAACCAGGGTAAGAAATTAACTGCTTTTTTCAGATGCCATTTTTTGCCCCATTGATTTTATTTTTAGGGACATTTTGGTCTTGTTTGGCAATTTTATTGAACTATGAAATTATGCACTTGCATATTGGCAAATAAACCCTCAATTTGTTCCTGTAGGATTTGTTTTAACTTCTTTCCCACTGCTGGAAACTGGCAGAAGACTCTCTGTCCCCATCCAGTCCATCTTCCACCCCTCAATTGTTAATTTTTGTACGATAATGATCATTTATTTATTATTGATGCAGTGGTTTCTGTGGGGTCTGTATTTTCTCCCGCTGCTGGCTGCCTGGTGCCAATATTTTCTCCTGCCTCAGACTGCATACTCCGTTATTTTCTGATCAGAAAACGCTCCATTTTTCTCGCTGGGAGCGCTTTGGAAAGAATCACCCGGTCATGGGCTTCCCACAAATGACCTACGGTGGCCCGCGGGGGACAGTAGACGCATCGAGGCGTGAATATTTGACAGCTCAACGGAAAAAAAAAATGTGAACAGGGTGAAATGCAGAAAAGGGAACTCCTTATTGGGGGCATATTTTGCCCCCCTAAGTTTTTAATATCACAGGCATTTTATGAACTTGCAAAGGCATATTTGCCCCAAGCTGTTAATTTCTCGCCCTGATTCCAACTGTGCTGATTATTTCCATAAAATGATGAAATTGGTTGCTATGCACACTCCTGTGGTAACCAGGCAGGTAGATAGCGATCCTCCTTGATTTCTCCTGTATGCACACTACTTTGAAGAAAACTTTTCAGACAGTACACACTGCTAAGAATTGTCTAAAAGCTGTAATACCTGATTACTGTGATAATGGGTTCTTATAGCTTCACCTCATACCTAGCTGCTTCACTGTGTTATCAGAGCCATTATCAGAGAAAAGAACCTCCATGTGGGGTTTTTCAGATGGAAAGGAATGTGACTTTGTGTTTTCATTTTTCCAGTCACGACTTTATCGGCGAGTTCAGCACCAGCTACAGAGAAATGTCCAGAGGCCAATCACAGTTCCACGTCTATGAGGTGACATTCTTCACACACACACACACACTCACACACACACACACACACACACACACACACACAAACATCAACCCCCATCATGTGTCTATCCTGCATCGTCCTACATAAAAAAACAAAAACAAATGTCGGGTAAGTTAACCTCCGCTTTTATGTGAAACAGCTGTGACTGTCAGGGTTTTACAGGAAGAAGTATTTCATTGCTTTCTTATTAAAACAAAAGAAAGCATTTTTGTTCAGTCATTACCCTCCTCACCCCTCCTCCCCTCCAACATGACTTCAATATAAAACATAATAGCCTATCATTTGTCAAACAATAAGTAATAAAATCCATTATCAGTGTTTTCCACAAGCACATTGAGTAGCCAGCCCAAGAGAAAACGTAGCCAGCTAGGGGTGGTGAGGGGGTGTCAGGGGTCAGAGGTCATATTTTTGATGAACAAGCTTTATTTTGGTGTCTATTAATGCACTACTTCATACCATTCACCTTAATAATTGAGTGCACGGCTTCTTTTCCAGCCCAGTGGTGGAGTTGTGGTGTTGGAAAGGCACAAGGCAAATTCAATGTGCTTTGCATAAAACACAAAAAATACATAATTTATCTAGTAAAATGACATTAAAACAGAAAGAAAGAAAGATAAAAGAGGTAAGTAAGGATAACATTGGGCAGTGGAGGATAAAAAGTCACTCAATAGGTATAGATGCGACCCTCAATGTCAGTACTGGAGTTACAAAAAACTGACCTGGAACACAGTATGGGACAGCTAAACACAGAGCTGCAGACAACACACCATAAGTGTGATTTAATTTCGGGGATTATTGGTTAATTATTCGTCCTCGTCAATTGTCTGCACTGAGCGATGAGTTAAATCAAACTGGCAGGTAGGAGCGACATCCATGTGGCATTGCACTCATGTTCACCTAATATCTGAGTGTTGGACAACTTTATGTATCTAAAAAGTGTCAAATTACTGTCCAGCACACAACATTAAAAACACGTCAAAAGTTGGGAGCATTTTGTAGGATTCTAAGTTTTTGGTTTTCCCACCAGGAGACTGTCGGATTGGAGATGGATCAAGTGCAAATCTCCTGTCTCTCTCTCACTGGTAGAGCGCTAAAACCAACTGTGGAGATACATAAGTCTGTCTGATGTGTAACTGCAAGGCTCCTGACATCAATATGGTGATCAGGTTGAGGAAAATTTAAAAAATTACCCTTAAAGCGGAGAGGAGCCGCCTGGAAGGCATCAGTATTCAGCAATCTAGCTATCGGTCGCTTGTGGAAAACACTGCGTTACCAGCTGGTATTCATTCTTTGTCTATTTCCAATTTCAGTGTCTGGCAGGCTGTTCTGTTAGTAGATCACTTGATGTATTTGACCATCACAAATACACACAATATCATTTTCTCTTGCGGGTCTACACTTATCTCATATAGTCTGCCGCCTCTCTGAAGTCCAAATGACAGAAATCCTTCTTAGTGACAGAGAACTTTAATCCTCGAGGACAACATCAAATTTTTGGGAGTTTGGCCCATTGGTCACCTTACCCAGTATCTGAAGAGAGGACTGACACCAAAATCATCTCTGTGTCTCTGCTGCGCATGCTAACGCCTTAGATTGTTGTCATTCTGGATGGCAGGGAGGCAACTGCAGTGATCAGGCTCTTTTCCAGACAGTTTGTTTCTTTGCTTCATTTTGATCTGGGTCATTGCAGAAAAGGATGTTTCGCACAAATAAGTGGATCCAAAGGGTAATATCTGCTCCAAAGCTTTCTCTTCCAGCTCAGGGTGTTCCTTTATTTAGTTTTAATTCAATTTATTAAGGTGGCATTATTTTACAATTGTTCATAACCTATATATATATATATACAGTACAGGCCAAAAGTTTGGACACACCTTCTCATTCAATGCGTTTTCTTTATTTTCATGACTATTTACATTGTAGATTCTCACTGAAGGCATCAAAACTATGAATGAACACATGTGGAGTTATGTACTTAACAAAAAAAGGTGAAATAACTGAAAACATGTTTTATATTCTAGTTTCTTCAAAATAGCCACCCTTTGCTCTGATTACTGCTTTGCACACTCTTGGCATTCTCTCGATGAGCTTCAAGAGGTAGTCACCTGAAATGGTTTCCACTTCACAGGTGTGCCTTATCAGGATTAATTAGTGGAATTTCTTGCTTTATCAATGGGGTTGGGACCATCAGTTGTGTTGTGCAGAAGTGAGGTTAATACACAGCCGACAGCCCTATTGGACAACTGTTAAAATTCATATTATGGCAAGAACCAATCAGCTAACTAAAGAAAAACGAGTGGCCATCATTACTTTAAGAAATGAAGGTCAGTCAGTCCGGAAAATTGCAAAAACTTTAAATGTGTCCCCAAGTGGAGTCGCAAAAACCATCAAGCGCTACAACGAAACTGGCACACATGAGGACCGAGCCAGGAAAGTTCTAGCAGCAGACCCATCTCTAGAACAACTGTTAAGAGGAGACTGCGTGAATCAGGCCTTCATGGTCAAATAGCTGCTAGGAAACCACTGCTAAGGAGAGGCAACAAGCAGAAGAGATTTGTTTGGGCCAAGAAACACAAGGAATGGACATTAGACCAGTGGAAATCTGTGCTTTGGTCTGATGAGTCCAAATTTGAGATCTTTGGTTCCATCCGCCGTGTCTTTGTGAGACGCAGAAAAGGTGAACGGATGGATTCCACATGCCTGGTTCCCACTGTGAAGCATGGAGGAGGAGGTGTGATGGTGTGGGGGTGTTTTGCTGGTGACACTGTTGGGGATTTATTCAAAATTGAAGGCACACTGAACCAGCATGGCTACCACTGCATCCTGCAGCGACATGCCATCCCATCCGGTTTGCGTTTAGTTGGACGATCATTTATTTTTCAACAGGACAATGACCCCAAACACACCTCCAGGCTGTGTAAGGGCTATTTGACCAAGAAGGAGAGTGATGGAGTGCTGCGGCAGATGACCTGGCCTCCACAGTCACCGGACCTGAACCCAATCGAGATGGTTTGGGGTGAGCTGGACCGCAGAGTGAAGGCAAAGGGGCCAACAAGTGCTAAACACCTCTGGGAACTCCTTCAAGACTGTTGGAAAACCATTTCAGGTGACTACCTCTTGAAGCTCATCGAGAGAATGCCAAGAGTGTGCAAAGCAGTAATCAGAGCAAAGGGTGGCTATTTTGAAGAAACTAGAATATAAAACATGTTTTCAGTTATTTCACCTTTTTTTGTTAAGTACATAACTCCACATGTGTTCATTCATAGTTTTGATGCCTTCAGTGAGAATCTACAATGTAAATAGTCATGAAAATAAAGAAAACGCATTGAATGAGAAGGTGTGTCCAAACTTTTGGCCTGTACTGTATATATATATATATAAAAAACTACACATTTTTAGAAATTTCTACTAGTACCCCAATTTGAGAAACACTGTGTTAAGTAACCGTAGGCGTCTAGTATTATCCTATTATTAGTATTATATAAGTGAGAAAATGAGAACTTGGGTAGATAATTTTAATGATGCGTCTAAACCTGTCAGGCTTGTTCACTGGATTGGTAAAATAGACAAAAAGTCAACACACAGCTAAAGTTTTTGTGCTGTTGATTCGTAATGCACTTCACTAATGATGGAGATTAAGATTTTGGGTAACACTTTATAATAACCATCATTAATAAATGGTAAATTGATAGTTAATTAAACTTTAGTTACTAGTTATTTTACTGTTAACAAACAATGAAATGATCATTAATAATGTTTACTAATTATTAGTAATGCTATAATTTATGTTATTTATATTATATATTGTATCATAGCTTTTTACCCTTTTTACCGTCTCTTATCAGCTATGATACAATATATAATTTATAAACAAATTATTTTATATTACACAAACGAATGATAAAATAACATAAATTATAGCATTACTAATAATTAGTAAACATTATTAATGATCATTTCATTGTTTGTTAACAGTAAAATAACTATTAACTAAAGTTTAATTAACTATCAATTTACCATTTATTAATGATGGTTATTATAAAGTGTTACCAGATTTTGTTTTTAGATGTTATGAATCTACAATTTGTAGAATAAAAACAAACACCAACTTTGGATTGCATTATTTAGTCTATCTTCATACTTTGGATAATGCTAGTCACCTACGGTTACTTATCATACTGTATGCTA